>NW_009617855.1:9124-11459 GCF_000690535.1 Cariama cristata
ACCCCCCCCCCCCCTCCCCAAAAGACGAAGAAGAAAAAAATAGTAAAGAAATGAGACGTCTTCTTGAAGTTCTATAAAACAATAATAATCCAAACTATGGACAAGCATAGGTACCATGTGATTTCCAAAAGAAAATGCCTAATTGTATAGATTATGCATTCAGATGGAGATGTATGTTTTCATCTATTAATTTTTCATTCGTTTAGATTATGACACTGCATTGCAGTTGCTCTCATCCCGTGGCATCCTGATCAAGTAAATACTGGAATTACAGCATAATCATAAATATTAAAGGAGACAGAAAATTCCAGGACGTGAAGCTTTTACAGCGTTTCTGTTCTGCCTTGTAACTTTACAGCCATTACTTAATAGACAGTGAACCTAAAGAAAAAAATTCTGATTTTATGTTTTACCCCTCTAGATGGTAAATAGCTCTGAGTTAGCACAGGGGATGACACAGAAGGATGCAAAAAGGATGCGAGACTCATTTTGGAGAAGGAAGATGAGGCAGAGGTTTTCCAGGGAGCTCTCTGCGATGCCAGCTTCTCTAGGCAGCTTCACCCTCCCTTCTTTCTGCTCTTCCAGTTTGCTGAAGCCGCCTGCGCTGCGCAGGCCGCGCTTAAACGTGCGCGGCCCCCGTGTTGGAGCAGGGGCTCGCCAAAGCATGGCTGCCCTCACGCTCCAGGTGCCGGCTGGCCCCGGCGCCGGTCGCGTTGGTAAGGCTGGGAGTGTGCGATGGGGTGGCACTGAGGTTTGGGTTTTGTACCGTCCTCCTGCCCTTTGCCGGGCTGGGCCCTGTGTTGGTGAGAAGGTAGTGATTAAATTAAATGACCAATGTCTTTTAATTTTGGTTCACTGTATTTGTTTACAGTTATTAACTTCTACAATAATATTTTTTCATTCCAAACTTGGCTTCTGATTAGCTTCATCATTATTCTTTAGCTGCATGATTAGCAGAGAGCTTCTTTCACAGTTGTCAAGGAAATGCTTATCGGATTTGGGGTTTTGTTTTGCTGTTTCTTAGTGACATTCTCAAGGCAAAGATTTAGAGTCTGCGTTCAGGTATTAAACTACAGTTTATCTGTAATAGTATAGTGCTGCCTTTTTGTCACGACTTCAGTTTGTGTACCTTATTGCCGAGTAATTTCAAGACAGGGATTCATTAAATGAGCAGCGCTCTCAGTCGTATTGTGTGAACTAGGTACCATAAATCATGCTTGTATTTTCTATTGTCTTTACAGTTTTCTATATCTCATTTTTCTCGTGTCTCCATTTTTAAAGAGAAGAGGCTCAGTTTCATTGGCCCTTCTTTATAACTGTATTCCCCAGATTTATGCATCATTCAGTGTTCCTTTTACTTTCCTTTCTCCATCCCTGTAATACGGATTTTATAACAAGGTGACCTTAATTGAGCTTGGTATTATAATGTAGTGTTGTTGTAGGACCACCAGGCACCACATTTATTATCCACTAGCAATTTTTCTCTGAAAATTCTTCTTGCCACCAGGAAAAGAATGATGGAACTATCTGAGATGTATACTCGTTCACATACTGATATTGGTCTCAAGGCATTTATTTATTTTTTTTTTTAAAATCCATGTCTCTAGATTATGCAGTTCATAACTCTATCATCACTGAAGTGTAAGAAGTTAGGTGAAATCTAATTGCACAAAATTTCAAAGATGCAAATGGGTCAGGGAAACCATATCAAATCTATTAAGTTTTGAAAAGCATCTGATGTTGATGTTAAAAAGGCTCCAGAGGCAACAACATTCAGTACGTGATGAAGTTC
This sequence comes from Cariama cristata, assembly GCF_000690535.1. Lineage (NCBI taxonomy): Eukaryota > Metazoa > Chordata > Aves > Cariamiformes > Cariamidae > Cariama > Cariama cristata. Next base: position 10,917 of record NW_009617855.1, read on the forward strand.
CTCAGAATCAATTTTGCACAGTCTCCTCATAAACCGCCCAGAGCGGCTCTGTATCTGTATTTGCAAGTGGGGCAGAGAAAGGCACTCGCTGTGGCGATGACATTAAGCCTCGAACTCCCATACTGTTCTCTCCAGCAACGTGTGAAACGCCATGTTTGTCTGCAGCTTTAACTTAAAGGCACAAAGAAGTTGAAACCACTCAATAAATGTGCCAGCAATGCTCTGTTTTCCCACTGGTAGCTAGTGGGTAACGGTGAAAGCCTCTCACTTCAGGCAAGCTGGTTTGCTCGCATCTTAAAAGGCAACGGAGCAAACCAGTGGTGTTGGTTTTTTTTTTTCCGGTGCTGTGGCTTCTTTTTTTGTCAGAAAAGGATGACTTGGAGGAGTAGATCGATCTCGATGAAACCTTAATCGGGTTGAGGAGGGAGGGAGTGCCCCACACCAGACTGACAGGGCGCTTCGCTAGCAATGGGATGCGAGGGCATCTCCTATTTGGTCCCAGCTCCTTGGCCTAATTCGAGGGGGAGAGGAGGGAAGGAAAGA
>NW_009617855.1:11490-13364 GCF_000690535.1 Cariama cristata
CTGAGATAAAATCTGAACGCTTGCAGGAAGGAGGATTGCTCCAGATCTCAGAAAATACTTTCTCTTATCTCCAGACGATACGGCAGTAACCTCGGCGATAGTGACTGTGAGCTGTAAGGAGCAGCGTTAGGCCTGAAGGAAGTAATCGGCTGTCCGGATGGTTAATAAAGAATAAATAACCAGGCAGATTAGTCTGGGAGAGCACCTCTTTGGCCTGAGACTAGGTGATAGCTTTAAAGTTTGATGTGTGGCGTGTAATAAGTTAATAAATGAAAGTGGAAAGCTTTGTGTGAACAGAAATTGCTCTCATCTGTGCGGGGCGTGCTCATTTAATAATGTATTGTAATGTGTCTTTAAGGTTATTTTTTTAAGAGGATAATTTAAAAATTGCAGGCCTAGAGATACTCTGCTCCTCCTTTAAAGGGTCTGCACTTATCTGACTTGTCATATAGATTTCAATAAAAGCTTTTTGTAAGTAGGTGTTGCAGGAATATGTTGCATTAGTGTAAACTCACCCCTTTGTACAAAATCAAATCCATCAAAGCGAAAGTACGCAGCTAAATTTAAGCTCATGTTTTGCTGTAAGCATGCGAGTTGTGATTAGTTTCCTTGACTTCAGGGCAGCTCACATGCCTGAGTTTTGTTCAACAACATCTGCAGAAACAAAGCAAGTGTTGCTTGTTAAACCCTGAAATAATAAAGGTAAGGACAAAGGAAGATAGTCTTGATTCCTTCCAAATAACTTTTTAGTTCTCAAATGTAAGAGCAGGTTTTTTCCCCAGCCTCAAAGCCCATTTACTGGGCGATTTCACTTTAGAAATTATTCTCTGAATTTTTATCTCAAGGCTTAATATTGTCTTCCCACAATGCTTTATATACCTCACAGTCATTTTAATCCAAATGAGAACAATAATCGCCTGCTTTGTGCCCAGATTTCTTCTTAAGTGCGTCTTTGTCCACTTAAAAAACACCGGTACGAGTGCTCTTATGCAAACGGTAAGTGAAGAGACAAACTCCTTTACTCAAACTTGCTTGCGTTTATTACCCTGGGTTATTTGCCGCTATCGTAATTGTAAATTGATATGACAGACCACAATTTCTTCTTTACTTTTTGTGTAGCACAAGGCTAAGTTTTGAAGTTTAGCAGATGCATGAACGACAACAAGAATAATTACGTTTAGGGCAGTCCCAGCGTTCGTAGCAGCAAAAGAAGGACTGGTGTGAGCTGGTGGGTCATAACTCCGACACAGACCTCGGTGAGGTGGTGGTGATCCTGATGCTTTTCCCTTCCCAGGATTTTTAGCTAGATTTGGGGATAAAAGTGTCTGCCTGGAGAAACAGAGATGACAGCTATGAGATATTTCTGCTATTTCTTTTTTTTTTTTTTTTTTCCTTTGAGTCTTACATCTCCCGTCTGCTGCGCTGCCAGCTTTGGTTAGAGATCTCACAGAGTATAATTCATCTAGATTACAAGCCTAGTTGTCAGACTTCTTGGGCTTATCGGTGATCACAGGATTCAATCCACTTCAGTTTATACTTCAGCTTTTGTCATCATGACTTACGGTAATTAACCAGCTTTCCCTAATGTTTGAGTATGGCAACTCAGAATATGTTTTTCATGTTAATCCAAACATTCTGCCAAAGAATCTTGACTCTTAGTCCGCTGCTGATTTCAATTAGGCGGTTTTGTCACAGTGATTACTTAAAACTAAGAAAGGTAATAGAACAATTAATTATGAATTAATTCTAAATTATTAATCACGACTACATCACAGGGAAGCTGTGTCAGTGAAATTGGACAGGACCTATCCAACAGACAGTGTGTTGGATTGCTCATGGGTACTTGTAATGGAAAGAGCGGCAGTTTCACTTCA
>NW_009617855.1:13388-41757 GCF_000690535.1 Cariama cristata
CGTGAAACTCAGAGGATGAGGTGCTGCCATCGTCAGCGCTGCCCGTCACACTAGGATGTCCACATCTACACAGGTCACTTGTTTACACTGATGCCGGTTCTGCCTTGGCAGCATCATTAATATCAAAGTGGTAACATAGCTGTCCTAGCATCCATTTTCTTTAAAGGCCTGGTGTCAAACCAGCTTGATTTTGTATCACTGGCTTCCATTCTAACTCGCAAACTGGGGAACCCATGACTTTCCTGGGTGATGAAATAGCTTCTGGTCACTTCTTTGTTCCTTCTCCTTGAACAGGCTCCACGAGGGCAGTGTTAGCCTCTCCTCCCACCCCGACGCGGGGGTAACATGGCCAGCAGCGCAGGATACGTACAACTCCTCCCTCTCCTCTGTTCCTCTTCCCTCCGTCAGCATCATGGCTGGTGTTCCTGGTCCGTCCCCGCTGACCGGCTCATCCGCCCCGTGGGCTGCAGTACCCGTGCTCTCCTGTCCTCCCTTTTGCCACCTTCAGGTCTGGCCACCCAGAGACTCGGGGCCACGTAGCAGGGGGAATTCCTGAGCCGCGCTACACCTAACTGACATGCAAGGCTGCAACTCTCAGGACTCCTTTTAAAGTCCCTCCAGGAAGGATCATAATGGAAAAACCTATTAAACAAAATATTTATTAAGGAAAAAAAATCATTGTAGCTCATGCCCTTCTCCTTTATTCCATCTAGCCGAGTGTCTTGATAGCTGGGCAAGTCTACGCATAATGTATGTATAGTAAAAACAGCAATACAACTTACTTATAATTCAAGTCACTTTGCAACAATTTTTTTCGAGTCTCCCGGCATGTATTTCTGCAGAGCTAATTATGCTCCCCTGTAGGATCGATGCTTTACTAATTTAAATATGTTGTAACAATATTGTCACCAATGAATTTTACTGCTTCAAAAGGCAAATTGCTCTATGCCAACAATTAGAAAAAAATGGCTTTGTTTTTCCTTTATGTAAATTCTTTGACATTAGCATTCACCTTTGCAAGCAGGCATTTGATACAGGACGAGCAACAGTAGTACATAAAAGGGTGGAAAGCAGAAAAAGAATCACGTCTCCCAAAAGAAGGAAAATTATAATAATCTCCGTGATAAACAGAAAATTCTTAGAAATCAAATGCTCTTGAGAAACCTGGTCAGCACATATCGTACACCGCAGGTAGGGCACGTTCTCACACCACTTATTGGAATTACAATAGCAGTCCCTATGCCCGTAAAACACATGGTATGCCTGATTTATTTTTAAAACTTATGATTTGCTTTTCTTCAAATGTTAGGCACTATGTGCTTCTGTAGTGACACGCTGTCTTTCTACCAACAAGCTCTTTTGGGGGCAAGTAGTACTTGCCTTACATGAACTATCATGTTGACAGTCCCTAATGATTATTTGTTTAAGGAAAGTAGGTTTGCTACCTCTCCTTGTCTGTTCTTTTAACTTCATGATCACTTCACTGTAAAAGGAAAGGAGAAAGAAGAGCAATGTCTCTTCCATGGAAATGCTTGTGTGTGTGTGTGTTTACTAAAAAAAAAAACAATGGGTAGAGCTGGCAATTAAATAAAGACTGTAAACTGAAATGGATGGAGCAATATCTCCCTTTTTGGCTTTGATTTTTAGTCTCTTGTCCTGTCTTTTACTGCTTGGGATTATGAAGCAGTCACCAATGCAAGACAGACATCCGTTTTAAGGCACTGGAAGAGTTGTTCAGTTCAGTTTGAGTGCAGTAAGCATGCTCTCGCAGAGCTTAGGGCTGGTTTAGAGTATGTGTAGTAGTTAAGGCTTGCTGTTTTATTCAGTCGACACCAGGATTTTCAAAATGTATTTTATGATTATGCTGGGAGAACTGCCTTTTTTTTTTTTTGGTAGTAGCTCATTCAGTCATCTTCACCTTTCTCACTTAGGAGTCAGAAAGTTTTATGTGCCCATTCAAAATTATGACGAGGAATAGTTGGAGGATTTTGAGTTTATAAAGTAGTTGTGTTTTTAAGTGGTATAACCAATTTACCTATTTAACCACAGTGTAAAGAGCATGTGAGCAGGTGAAGTCCTTATGCTGAGCACACTGACGCTGAGATTTATGCAAGAAAGATGCCTGGGTAATTTGCACGCCCAGACTTCTCCCTGCAGACTGGGGGTCACTGGTTTGCCCACCCAGCAGCGAGGCGTCCCCGGCAGCTCTGCGCAAGGCTCGCCCGTGGCTGGGAGCGGGGATGGAGCGGTGCGGTGCGTGCCGGCTGGGTGATACGGCATTGCCATGTCTCAACGTTTGTCTCATGACACACATTGCCGTGACTCAGGAGCGGGTCTCCTTGGTTGGGATAAGCAATGCACAGTGGTAAACCTGAGCTGTAGTGTGATGCCAGGTGACTTCAGCCAAATCAGGGTGCCCAGCTGGCCGTACTCAGTGAGTAGTGCTTGAAGTTGGGTAGTATCAATGAGTTGGGTAATAGTCTGTGCTACTTCTAAAGCAACAGGTAACCATTTACTATATGCTGTGTATGTCTGAAAATGCCTGTTAATCAGCGGCCACTTTGCCTTCCTGTTACGAACAAGCACTTGCCCTTGTTCCTTTCGGAGCACAGCCCCTTTCCCCTGCAGCTCTGCTTATCTCTCTTCTTCAAAGCTTAGCTGGGCTGCGGTTTGGAGCTCTCCACAGGCTGATGTAAGATCATTTTAAACTCGGCAGACCCGGTGGTTAAATAACATTCAAAGGAGCTCTATTCAGCCTCTAAGCTACTGTTGTACCAGGTGTGCTTCACAAAGCGGTGCAGGCTTTCATGTCTTTCTCTGGAGGAATAAATCTGGGGCTTCATTCACATGAAAAATCTCAGTATGATTTATTTACAGGTGCAGGGCCCAAGCACATCCCTATAAATAATGCTTTAGCCTTGTTTTTTTTCCTTTGTGAACTTTGCATTTTTGGTGTACCTCCTAAGGCCTTCGGGTTATTATCGCGGTGAGTACCGCTACGTTTTATGTACCGCCTTGGAAAAGACAAGCTGTTTCCCTCCAGCCTGAAGAACTACCACCTAAATCTAGTGTGTGTTGTGCTGATGCTTGGCGTCCTTTCTTCTCTTAATTTCTATCGTGATTCTATTTCTTTTTGAAGTAGACACCTGACTACCAGTGGTCTATCTACTTTGATATGTATTTCAAGATGCTGCAAGTAGTCCAAATTGAATAAAAACTATTAGGTTAGACAGGTTTCTTTCAAATATGATTATAGGTGTGTAACAAAAAAAAGGTGGAAACCCCCCCACATAACAGAATATAGGCAAAAAACCCAGTTTTTCTTTTATTTTCATAACTTTCTTCAATGACCAAGCATAGTCCTTTGTAATGTTTTAAATTACAACTATTAATATGGTTTACTAGAAGTCTGGCTTTGACATGTAGTGTCTGCTACAAAATACTATTAGTCATCACAAATAGATTATGCATTAAGTCTTCATTAGCTGCTAACTATAACTAAAGTAAATTAATTATTTTAACTTAAGAGCTACAAGCCTGAACACCAGAACATTAACAAAATTGCTAGTTTACAAAACAAAACCGGAGTCATGTAAAACTATGCAATTTCTTTGAAGATGGGTATCCGTCAAGAGATTGTCCTTTGGCATTGATTTGATTGTTGCAATCAATATAAATATGTCTTTTAAAACCTCTCTCTGATATTTTAATATCTGACGCTTTCAGCCTCATGTGTGGGAATAAAATACAATTAGACTTTTCTCAGTGGGCTGCCAGATGATCTGTTGGTGGAATGACCCCGAGGTCAAAGATGTAACAGGCTACTTGCTGCTTTTTACGGTGTTTTTACTGAGGCTATTTTTATTAGCGTTATAGTGGATGCTGTTATGCCTGGAGTGAGTCAGGGCCTTGGGACGTTTATGCCACCTGTCATCCCCTCTTAACAGCTTTGATCTTGAATGCACTGGTTGGAAAAATTATTGTGCCATTTTTCAGTTTCAGCCTGCAGTGGTTTAACACAGCTCCTGACACTTTTTCACAATATGACTTGATACAGACAAGCATTTTTTGAAGACAGCCCTAAGGCTAACAATAATATTTATATCCTCTGCCATTCATGGAAAAGCAGAGCCAATAAAGCAGGGAAAGAATCTGGTATGTGTTCCCTTTTGCTCATTAATGTTTCAGCTGATTCTGTGGGTGTTCTGTGGAAGAGTGGTTGCTTTCATTTTCTCATGAAAGGAAAATGCTATATTTCTTATTCAAATCTATTGCCTATGCAATTGTGCTTTAAGCTTTTCCCTGAAGGATGTTGTTCATCTCCTTTACACAGAGAGATGCGTAACACGGAAATATATATGTGCGTTGAACAGTGCTGGATTGGCCTTGAGAAAAGAGATGCACTGCAGAAATGGTACCCAACAAACACAGATGGAGAAACAGAGCACCTGGTTTTAGTCTGGAGGAGGCTGAGGGGAGACCTGATCGCCCTCTACAACGACCTGAAAGGAGGGGGTAGCCAAGTGGGGGTTGGTCTCTCCTCCCCGGTAACTAGCGATAGGACAAGAGGAAACGGTCTCAAGTTGTGCCAGGGGGGGTTCAGGTTGGATATTAGGAAGAACTTCTTCACTGTTAGAGTCGTTAGGCATTGGAACGGGCTCCCCAGGGAGGTGGTGGAGTCATCGTCCCTGGAGGTGTTCAAAAATGTTTAGATGTGGCGCTTCAAGACATGGTTTAGTGGGTTTAGTGGGCATGGTGGCATTGGGTATATGGTTGGACTTGATGATCTTTGAGGTCTCTTCCAACCATAATGATTCTGTGATTCTATGGTTCGGTAGCAAGGGCCTCCAACCTTCCAGGCTGCGTGTATCTCTGAAGGAGAAGGAGACTGGTTCGCGGCAAGGCAAACCTCTCCATTCTGTGGTTGCATGTAAAAGCTACTGTGCTGTAGTTCTCACCCCGAAGGCTCCACCCGTCTGTCTGCGACTCCCTTGATGAGAGGAGCACCCAGCTCCCACTGCTGCCTTGCTTCTGCTCTCCCCCAGTGTCCCTTTGCTGTGAGGTCCTGCCTATTTTATTCTTTACCGCAATCTGAATGTCCCCTTCACCATCTCATAATCGCAGTGTGGCAGCAGGGTGTTGTCACTTACTGAGGGGGCTGATGCTTCCCTCCAGGATCTGCGAGAGAAACGGAAAGGTTTGTGATCCTGAGAGGAGATGCTCCTTTCTGCCCCTGATGAGTTGAGAGCAGCAGTGGGGGATGTCTGTGAGGGTGCCTGGGACCAGTTCACAGCACTCTTCTCTCGAGCACGTTTGGATTTGTGTTGGTTATAAAGCCTCATGTTGACTGATGCAGGTTTTGGTTTTGTGGTTTTGGGTTTTTTTGGTTGTTTTTTTTTTCTTTTCCCCTAAGGTAATTAATTTAGAAAGGGCCAAAAAACTTGTCCTACTCACCCACTCGCATTTGTTTATACAAAGATCCCATATGCATTTGGACCCAAAGCAACCTGACGAGATTTTTAATGAAAAATTTCTTTAACAGAAGAGGTGATAGTTAGTTAGATCCAAAATTATCCTTTTAAGAGAGAAAATATGCTATTGTAGATAAAATGATTAAGACTGAGTTAGAGAATATTTCTTAATCCAATCCAAACTTAATCTGTGAGCGGGATGGGATTTGTACGTAAAGAACCTTGATAACAAGAGCCATTGTGTGTATGTGTACACACAATAGGCATACGGGATTTGTCTGTGTTGTTTGACATAGTCTTACGCACGCAGGCACAGATATATGGTACTTTGCTATTTCCTTATTGGTTTTGTGGATGTTCCCTTTCAAATGAAAAGCATCAAATCCACTAGAAAGACATCCATAGAAGAAATTCCAAAGTGTTGATGAGTGTTGGCAAAAATTGCTTTTTCATTTTCGTGTTTTAAAATGCCACTGTGTGAAACAAAGTTTGGATGAAGTTGATTTGTATTATTTGGAAACCAGTCATGGAAGTTCAGGATAATTCCATTTAAGTGTGGGCACCTGGCTCTCATGGTTAAATTAGGATTCTCAATTAGAAAGAGAAAGGTGTATTCTAATGGTGGTTTAGATCTGCAGTGGGCTCAATCACGTTTGAAAGTTACTTCACTTGAAAATCATGGATAGTATAAGAATTAATAATAGATTTCACATAAATGCTGAGAATTTGGAGCCCGTCTACAGCAATGGTGTCCCCGCTGTTTCTCTTTGCACCTAAGTTTAGGGTGGTCAATGAAATCAGTGTTTCTCACCAGCTTCATATATTGCATCCACCTGTTCTTTCCACTGTTTCCCAGTAGTCCGTATCATCCTAGACAATGTGAAATAATAAAGTACTACTGAAATGTCACGGGCCAGATAGAAAAACCTGGTAATGAGTCAAAGTTGAGGTACACTGAGAATTCACGGGAACATGAGAATAATACACAGGAAGATCAGGGTGACCTTAAACCAGCATTAATAGAAATGGAATGAAATGTTCTAGCACAAGGTCAGGTACTTAAGAACTGCTAATAAGAAGTCTACTGTAAATTGAAAATGAGTGATAAAGACTGAGACACAGTTAATCACAGAATAATTATGTGATGCAGCTCTGAAAAAGACAAAAGCCTTTGTAGAACGTGTAAGTTCAGAGACAGGGAAAGTATTTGTGCTATTGTAAAAGGTCTTGGTGAAATAATGGCCGATCGTATTCCAAAACTCCCAGGGTGCTTTCCTGCATATAACTCGAGAATTATCTGGTTAAAGAAAAACACAAAACCCAGCAAGAATAAACCCTTTCCTCATAATTCACAAGCATACCAGATTATATGTTTGTTCTTTTAAGAGGACATTAAATCACAGCCTGGTGACTTCAGATCCTTCTTTCTTTACTGCAGGTGCCTCCCTCCCCTAACCTTTTTACAACCCCAGCCCTTTACAGCTACGGACTACTACTCCTGATCCAGCACCGTCTCTGACTTTATGTCATTTGCTATTTTAAATGTGCTTGTGCTTGAAAATAAGTACAGGTTGTAAATTTAAAAAAAAAAAAGTGAACTTTTCAAGTGAAACAGTTTTACAAAAGAGCATGTGGGATGATCAGGACAACAGAGGACATATCTTAGGGTGGGAGACTGAAAGAACTCTGCTTTGCTTGGAAAACTGGAGTCCACCGGAGGGTAGGGTTGCTTTCTCTAGAAGTTCTGTTGATGTCTTCAGTCGAGTCAGTAGCTTGACATAGAAAGTTACTACTCAAGATAAAAGGTAAAGCAAACTTTAAAGTAAAAATAATAGTAATGGGCCTGAGTAAACATAGATGGCAATTCTAAGTAAAAAAAAGTATAAATACCATAGGAGTTATATTCTGGAACAGCCTTGAAATGGGGGCAGCGGAGAGGCAAACCCCCAGAACTAATTGCTCTTCTTTGATTTGTGTACAAAAGGGATTAGTTAGCTACGTTGTTTGTGGTAGCAAGAGGCTGGGCTTGATGACCCTTGAGGGACTTTCTAGTTCTCAGCTTTTTAGTTTTTCTGATAACAAAATCTTTGATTAACAAGGTCTCTTTTTCTTCTTTACCTGACATCGGCTTTTTTTTTTTTACGTCTTCCAAATTTCAATTTCCACAAGCAACATTCCTCAAGTCTTAAAGCCGACAGACTTTCTTCTGAGTTTATAGAGTACCAGTTAGTTCTATTACAGCAGAAGCCTGGTCCTCTTGATTAAATGGGGGGTTATGTGCTATTTGTGTGTCAATCCCAGCGCGAATTAATCCCAAGCATTTAGAACATGTATATAGTCTTTTCTGTTCAGAAACTGCTAAGTATTTTACCACCTGAATTAATCCCAAGCATTTAGAACATATATATAGTCTTTTTTGTTCAGAAACTGCTAAGTATTTTACCACCGGCAGTAATTAAACTCACAACAATTCAGTGACTTACTGAACTTGTGCAAAGATACCGATCAAATCAATGAGAGAACTGCAAAAAGAATCCTTCTGTAATTCTACAAGTTAAGAATTCGGTTTCCACTACTAGAAGGTAACAGCATAGGCATGTTTTTAGTATATTGTACTGTATTTTATGCTATTGTATACAGTAAGGTTCTGTGAAGAAAACTTTAGTACAGCTTTGCTTCAAAATGTTGGAGAAATACTATCTCATTATACAAGAATGGGAGGTTTCCACAGGCTTAATTTGTAAAGAGTTCACTCTTGATATCTTTATCTCAGTTTTAGAGTTATGTACGATCCCTAGAATAAGTGATGTGGTTGAAAAAGCTAGGAAATTAAAACAGAGACTTTTAAAAGGCTGGTAGTAATGGAAGAGTGATGTCACATCTGTTGTCTCTTTGCATTGTTGGGTGAGCCGTATTAATTTGTCCTAGGCTGACATTTCCAGAATTAAAGACTTGCTTAATTCTGGTTTTACGTCCCAGAAATATTGGTGGTAAAAACATCTCATATAGATCCCAGTATCTAGATAAATAGATGTAAAAAAAAAATGGTCCAAGTGAGAACTGCAGAAATAAGTGATTTATTCAACCATGGTGAATTGCCTTGAGAAGCATCCGGTGTGTGCTTTAATTGTAAATCCTTTGAACAGCGAAGTGTTAAATAATTTGTATGAGAGGTATGTTAACCTGAGTGGTACTGCAACTCTGGAGATTTGTGAATGATAAATAAAAGATTTTTTGTCTGGTTTAGCAACATGGATCCTTACTACTTGCTGTCATGCTGAGCACCCGAAAATGAGATAGTGGGAACACGATGTCTTACTGGTATAAGTTTGGATTTAAAAAAAGCTACACAAATTTGAGATCAAAAGCAAGATTTGTGAGAATAGGTCTTTTTTTTTCTAGTGTGCAAGTAAGTGTTATGCTAGTTCATTTCAAATGAAGCTATAATTAAATAAACTGTTGAAAAAGATACTTTTGGTAGCGTAAGCAAGGGCGAAGACTTCCATTGCAGACTCATGCTAAAAATGTGTGAGCCACGCAAGACATCTGCTAGCGGCAACCACCAATCTGGAGAGCTGCAAGTAATCAAATTTCCAGTGGGTTGACTGGGAGGTAGGCACCATTCTTGATATCATGTGCAAAAGAGAAAATTTTTCTTCCAAACATCAATGCAAATACAGCCTTGCTTTTGATTTACATTTAAAGTTGTCATGTACAGTGTGAAAAAGTGCAAGCCAGGGGAATGTGACAAAAAACAATAGGTAAAAGAGGTGAAGTCTTTGTATTGGTAGGTTAAATAAGCCAGCTGTCTTGAGTGATTAAACCATGTCGCCTCTGCCTTGCCCTCTCCCACCTTCCAGAAGGGATGTTATAGCAAAATTTCTGGTAGATAAGTTTCGATATACTCAGATGTGATTGTCTTTCCATCAAGGCAATTGGAAAAATCAGACGCTTCTAGCACTAACTTGTTATGTCCTGTATACGTCTTAGAGTTCACTACCTAAAAGAGGATTGAAGAGCCTAGCAGTATGCACAAGAAGACCCCAAAATCTCACCCATTGTTATTGCTATCTATTACTCGTGTAACGCCAAAAGTTGCCAGGTGCTTTTGTAGGACAAAAGAGCTTGATTATTGTCAGTCGCTTGAAACCTTTTAGCTCAGGTGCAGGAAGCCATCTAGCCATTAAGTACAGTCCAAGCTGCAAAATTCACCTGGGAAGCAGGGGAATTTAGTTTTTACTGTGCTCTGTGCTGGAGCTCTGGGGCTGGATGCTGCTCCTTCAAAGTTTGGACTACTTTGACATGAGATCTTTAAATTCTCTCTTTCACTCAGGATGAGGTGATGACTGCTGTGTTGATAGTCTTCATTGTAGGAAGTTTGTCATCTAATTTTAGACGTGCTAAGGAATAAGAGCAAATAAGGAGAGGTGTGTACGTATATTGAACAAGTAGGAAATGAAATGGTAAAGACGACTGTCATTCCGTTATGGGCTGCATACATCTTGATGGTTCACTCTGAGCAAATTGAAGAATATAATAGTAATTTGCTATGAAAGTTGCATCTGTTAGAAAGCAGCGGATTGTTTATTGCCAGAAAGTGATACTACAATAAAATGCATATAGCAGCCTTTTCCCCCAGTAAAATATTTGTTCAAGGGCCTGAAGCTGTGGGTTCTGTCAGACTGAACCTGACTGCCCTGTAGCTACCTATAATGTTTGCAGTGAAGATTGAGTTTCAAGTTGTATTTCAAGTGGCATTTAAATTCTCATGTACCTGTAGATTAAAATCCCTTGCCTTATTTTTGTGTGTGTGCTGCCTTGCCAAGAAAGTCTCGGCTCAGTTTTTAATTGTCTGCCTTCCCAAAATGCTGTCGGGCTAAGGCGTCTTATACATCATCCATGAACAGTTCAAGATTAATTAGCCTTTCACCCGTTTTAAAGGTATCATCTATATCCTGAAGGCAGAGTATGGTGTTTGGCAGCCTCTTCAATCACTTCAAATTCTTCTCTGGGTACTGTATACATAATCTGTGGAAAAATTACACTATTCTATGAACAGAATAGCTACAGATACAAATGGCATATTCTCTACAATGCCACAGTCTCAGTCTATACAGATTACCCCATTTGAGCATTATACGACGGATAATAAATATTTTCCACGTCCTGTAATTCTGCAACAAAACGGACGTATTATTTATTAGCATTCATTGTGTGATTTTAGGGCTTCATGCATTTTTTATTTTGCCTCGTTCACGGAACGATGGTTGTTGATGTGGCACGTGGAAGGTTTGTTTGCACTGCTGGAAGTAAATATTATTAAGTGTACAGAGAAAAAAATGGGAAAGCAAATTATAAGTGGTTGCAGTGATGCTCTTTGGATGCATTACCTATATGAGGATTATTAGCTACTGTCGTAAGCAGATTTAATAACCTACTTGTTTACTTCCTTAAGTTCCTGCTAATTAGTTCTCTTTCTTATGAATGAGAGTATCTGCCCACTATCCACAAGTATGAAATACGCTGCCTGCCATGGTGGTTGTGTACGCAGTCTGAAAGTACACAGAATACTTTAATGGCTTCAGTCTTGTGTACGTTTTGCTTGCGATGTTGAGATTTTACCTTCCTTAAAAGCCACACGAGCAGGGAGCAGGGCAAGCGTAATGCAGGCGGGCTCTTTTCCTCTGCAAATAAATGCGCTGTGACCTGGCGTCTCATTATCTCACTGTATACCGGGGTAAGTCCTATTAGTGGCCTTGGCTGTTTACGTTAAAGATTGGTAACCAGTGCCTGAGGGTGAAGATCCTCGGTGAGAGCCTCAGAGATTAAAAAAACCTAGAGCAAAATGCTATGTTTACTCTTCTCCGTCCTTGTAATGCCGAAAGGAAGAAAACTCGGAGTGTGTATGGATGTGTTTCAAGAGCAGCGATTCTGGAAGAAGGCTTTCCTCAAAAAGTGCATTTTACAACCCGATCTGACACCGTAAGGTTGGATTCAACCTGATTTCTGCCTTGGCCATGGGTTGTGTGGGCAGGATTTTCCGCCAGGACGTGCTCCGGTCCCAGCGGCTGCGAGTCAGCTGGTTGTCGCTGCCTGACAGTACGGCAACTGATAGAATCTAAGCTGTCACTTATAAATAAATAAACAGGCTTCCTGCATTGCAAAACCAGTATTCATACCGTAAGCTGATGTACCACGTTCTCGATAAACTGCCTTTGAAAGAAATCTTTGTCAGTCGAAGAATAGGATAATGAAGGTATTGCGCTTTATTGCCTTATGCTTCGATACTGCTTTTACTTCAGAGCTATTTAAACAAGTTATACTATTAACCCCCCAAAATGTGATTTTTTTTTTTTTCCAAGTCACTTGCAGGTAAGTCAAAATACCTTGGCCTAGTAAGGAGATGGCACACACGAGCTAGGGCACATTTTTTATTTTTAATGTCTATGAACTACTTTTGTTGCAATCACTAGGAAGAACAGAAAGTATTGCTTTGTTATTCCCCTCCCGTTTTTCTGGATAAAGCATAGCTAGCTGCTCCTCTCAGGTCAACATAACAACAACCAAGCTGCAATATACTTCTGTCATTCTCTTACAGAAATTATTTTACTTAATTTCTGCTGTATTTGGACCTTTCTTCTGTTGTACTGTGATTCAATATTATTTTTGCTAGAGTAAGATCAGAAGACAGCATCTGAATTTTTTTTTACATGTAAATGATAGTTTTGAGCCCCCCAGGTTTTTTTTTAATATTCATTTTAAAGATGAGACTGTGCAATATCTCAGAGCTTTATGTAATGACTTTGATATATTCAAAGCAATACTTTTCTTTGCATTGATGGAAACGTTCTAAAGCTGGGTTAAAGTTATAGGTGAGAGGAATGGTTGAGACCTTTGGAGAATGTACCAAGACACGAAGGAAAGGTTTATATTAAGAAGTCCCAGGCATACAAGGATACATAACTTTCATCCTGGATTGGATCATCTTTAAAACTCACGGTGAAAACTCACTGAGGGGAAAACTCGTGACGTTTACCTACATCCACTTTGGAGATCGCAGCTCCTGACCTGGTGGGTTTGTGCACAGACCACGTCTGTAGGTCTCAGTTTGTAAGTCAGGCAATCTGTGGTAAGAAGCAGCCCCCTGTTTACACAGCTCCTAGGCAGCCAACAGATATGTGCAAGCATGCAGGCACGGCCACCAGCTGTTGTGTAGGCCATAGGCATGGTATATGTTGACCACCTTCTTCCCCCTCCCAGGTGCGTTAGGAAACAGGCCGGAGAGTTTTCTGAAGAGTTACATAGGGAGGGTTGATGTTTTGTTTCTTTCTTCGGTTCTTTTTTAGATTTTTTTTTTTGTGTGTGTTTGTGTCATTTTTTTTTAAGGATTGCTTGATCCTTTTATGAAAAAGTTGGAAGAAAAGCTGTTTTATGGGCTTAGCGATGCCGAAGAACTGCAGCAACAGGTGGCTTCTCTGCTTTCCTCCAGGCACAAAACCTTTGCCCCCAACATATATATTGCATTTAGGAGTTCCTGAATAGCTGCTGTATAACAGCCAGCTCTTTTTATTATTTAATGTATTCAGTAAGTTATAATTTTGGAAAGATAGTTCTGAAATTCTCAGTTCTCTACATGATTTCAGTATTTGTAGCATGGCAAGCTAGGGAACTGGTCCGTGTCTACTTTACATGAACATCCAGTGTTTGCTATAACCTTTGCTATTACACTTATTATGCTATCATATTTTCCTGCTTATTTCTGCTGTAAGTATGAGAATGTCAAAGTGTGAGTGTATTGGGGGGAGAGCAACAGAAGAAAGTCATCTCATTGTGCAACGCGCACCTCTAATTTCAGGATAATATGAAATTCAGACACAGTATGGATTTTGGACATTTTCCACAAAACTGTCAGAAGAAGGCCGGGGCCTTTAATGATCACCATCTATGTTCAATTGAGTGTGACGAGAGGAAGCGAGAATTCAAACCAGGTCTCCTCAGTGAATTGTCTGCTGATTGAGATGTAGCTCAGTGAGAGCAAAATGGTCCCATGAGAACAAATTTCTGTTGAAAAAGCAAGTGGAAAAACCTGATTTGAGGCTAGGAATTGTTTTCTGGACAGGCTATGAATTCTGATAAAGAGGGAAGGGAGAGTGATAACAAAATGCTTGGGTATTTTTTTTCTTTAGAAATAAAAATGCGCATCACTCGTACAAAAAAGATGATGCTCTTAATTTCTTGACCTTTCTGTGAAAATACATTCTGTATGATCTGCACACAGAACCCATGGAAATTCTTATGACTCAGATATTGCCCAGAGTTTCAGCCTTTCTTTCCGTGAGATATTTCAGATAAACAACTGTCCCCTTGCGTTGAATTAAAGAGCAGCTTACAAGTCACACGCTCTGCTGTGCTAACTTTTTTCGGCACATTCTTGGATTTAGAATTGGCAGGATTTCCCTCCGTTTCTACCTTTCTGCTATTCTTATCCTATATTGGGTAGCAAAACATCAGAAAACATAGCAGAGAATAAAAGAAAAAAGAGAAAAACAAGGAGAATTTATTATACAGCTTAGGAAAATTCCCTTAAGATGCAATCTCTTTTGGTGTAGAGACAGAGAAAAATACTGTCTGCCTGAAAGAGCATAGTACATTCAGGCCTTTTCAAAAACCACTCCACCTCCTCAAAGTCCAGGAAAGTGCCCCAGAAAAGGATGAGCTTTTGGGGTGAATGACAACCTGCTCTGAAGTTCCTTCCACACCGGGAAAATAGGTGGGCTGTCTCAGGCAATGAATGAATGTCCCTACGAGCCCACAGTTTAGATCTTGTCTTATTAACCCAGATTCCTTTTCTCATTCGAGTCATTGCTGGAGCTGCTGAAACCTCGATGAAGGAGAGCTCTCCTCAGCCTTTTGGAAAGGCTGCTGGTGAAGCTCTCCGTACCTGACCACCAGCTTCCTTTTCACATGGATCGCTGTTCTCCATCCCCTTTTAAAGCATCGTATTTCACGTGACTTACCTGCTGGAACCGAGGCTCTGTGCTGGCCGTGGTCGCTGGTACGCGCCAGGCGTCGCCGGAGAGGAGGACGGGCAAGTGCCCACCGTTGCTGGTTCACTCCAACCGGGGAAGCCCTAGCTGCGAGCAATAACAGGCAGTGAATTCCTTGGCTTTTAAAACATTTGCTTCTAGAAAGTAATAAAATAATCGGGGATTGTGACAAAATATAGCAAACAGCCCTAGTTGTGCTAAATTTATATTTTCAGGTGAGAAAATTTTTAGGCCGAGTCATTTCACTCAGCTTCACCCCGAATCGGAGGTGCTTAGGAGAGAGCCCGTTTGCCACCAGTGATGGCTGCAGCGATACTCTTCCAACCCAAATATTATCAGCAGGTTTGTAAATGAACTTACGGTAATTTTTATAAGAAGTCTGACCATCCAAACCCTGACTTGAATATGGGTAAGTCTGTGTAAATATTTATTGGAATTTTGGCTGTCTTTCTTGTTTTGTAATGAGCGTGTTGTAAATGTATAACCGTCTGCCCTGAAGTCTGCAATAGATAAAATGTAGACAGAGCATAGGTAATGAGAACTGTTTGTCACAGCCGTGGAGTCTTCAGGGACCTAATATAAATCAAGGTCTAACTCCTCCCAGAGGTCTAGTAATTTTTAAAGTATAGGTTTATTTTCCATTTGTATTCTGATAACGAGTCATATTTATTATGGCCTTCCTAATGGCAGGTCTTCACTCAAGTATTAAAGAAGATATAATTCACAGGTGACTAGAATTGAAAATAAAAAGGCCCCGAAGAATATCGTTCCTACATCATTACTCAAGCCGTTTTTAATGAAAAAAATGTGCATTTAGATGAGACAAAAGGGATGCAAATTAAGAAAAGGAAATTGAAAATTCACAGTACACAAACAGCATTTGCATGGGGGCTACCAACTTAAAGGCGATTAAAATGTTTTCACAAATTAAACTATAGCAGGAAAATTGCTCGGTTATTCATACAGTTAATTACCTGGCTATACAGTAAGTGCTTTTCTTATTATATTGAATCATTTAAAGGCTGGCTGCTACAGAAGTGGCATGTCATAGTTTTGGATTAAATCCAGTTTTAAATCATGGTTATACTGAACAGTGGACTCCAGCTGAAACTCTATCAAGCACTTTAATTTGGGAAGTGTGCTCTTGAAAAAGTAAATACCTATATTGGAAACAGACAATCAATCGTCTGGGCCGGCACCAAGGCTTCAGAGGAAAGCATTAGGACTTGGTACACAAAGCTAATTAGCCTTCCGTGCTGGGTTTATAATAGCGTAAACCCTGAAGCATGAGATTCAGTACTGTTCTGCGGAGTTTAGCATTAATTTTGATAATGCTGGAATGTCCTATGCAAATTACTGTGAAGCCATGAAGTTACACTACTCAGACGGTGGAAGGCCAGATTCCACTTTCAGCTGTACTCAGCTCCAATTTGTTAAGTACGCTCCGGGGTCGGATCTGGTCCGAATCTCAGACACAAACCCGCAAACTTAATAAAGTCCGTTAATGAGAACTGTATTATTTACCATGCTTACAGTTGGCTGCAAGCCTTCGCTCTGCCTTCTGAACATGGCAGCCCCATTTCTTCTCTTCACAGGGCTGAGATTCTGAGATGTTTCACCCTAAACTAGTGTTAATAGACAACTGGGAGAAAGTGGTGATAATAATAATACTTTTCCTATTATTTACAAAAATGAAGTATATTCGTTTACATTATAGGATTCAAAGCTTTCCTAGGAATGACTATCTGTAACCTACTTGTACTGACACTTTCTTTTTCTTTTTTTCCCCGCCCCCTAATAGAGTAAGTTATTGCTGTGGTATGAAAGTTTTTAATACAAATTCCTGTTAAAATAGAAGGTGCAATACTGGACAAGAAGCATTTCTAGTATCTCAGCAAATTCCTATCGACTTTCTATAAGGAATGCTGAGTATGTTCCTCTTCCTTCATGCCAGGAGACTGAAGTGTTCTTCCAAACAAAAGTAGTGATTTTCAGAATAAAAACAATGTATTTTGCTGGGACTTATGCATGTTTATATACATAACATAATTTGTCTAATGGGCTGTTATTATTTATGCTACTAACTTGTTTAATATATGTTTGAAAGATCTGGAATTTCTTCTGCGATGCAAGTATTTCTTTTAACCATGATGAGAGTTTACATAAAAGGAAAAAAAAAAAAGGTAGTCAGTAAATCTGTTCGATTCTAAAAACGTGGAGACTTTTTAATCCACGACTGTCAAAATAAAGCAGATTACATTGCCACAAATCTTCAGTATGTGTGAGTGGGCTATACTTAGGTGCGCAATATCTTTATCTTACTTATATTTGGTTAAATAAATAAATGTATAAGGTTAAATATGCAAATAGATTCAATAAAATACGCTTTTTGTTATTTTTCACAATCTTTGCTTGTTCTTGCAGGCAAAGTTAAGTTGCCTTTAGTATAGGTAGCACAAACACAGAACGTTTTCAATCTCAAATGGACCAAACGCACAGGTGTAATTCCCAGAAGCATAAATATTCAGTTGTAACGCGCTATCCCGGTTAACATCTGCTTTAGAGGATTATGAAAGACCTGATATAATTACATCTTGGAAATATTTGTTCGCATTTGTCAATATATTCTTAACTACCATGCTCATATGCATTTCTTGCTGACTTTGAATGTTTATTCATCTGGATCTCTCAGATTTACAGGACGGCAGACTCAGTGAATCAAACTTTATCTGGCGCTGCTCCGAACAAACATCAGGCCTTAGTTTGAGCATTGTGTTAGGCCAAGAACTGAGCAGGAGTTGAGTGAACGGCCACAAGATTCATGTAAAACTGTCAATTTACATGAATTTACATTCATTGGTCCTAATTCCTAAAATTCTCTTATTGATTCCTGTGATTTTCTTTTTCTCTTGCTCGTTCTGCCTCTTTTTCTTAGAATTTTTCTCTGAAATTTTCCTTTCCTTTTTAGTAGTAATGCTTTTAAAACGTTGCTATTTTTTACCAACTCTTACAGTGAAATTTCTGAGTTTATGCCAAGTCGAATGTGGCACAAATGCAAAAAGGAAACTCCAAAGTGATTTCTACCTATGTTGAACCAAAAAAGATTCACCTGCGCCCAAAAAAGAAGAGTCCTTCGCTATCCACAACTTGCCTGAGTTATTTATGATAATTAAGCAGGACTTGTGTATTGATTTTTATGCTAATTAGTTCCTGTTTCATTTCTGCTAGGGAAGAGTGTCTCTATCAGGCGTTTGTCATGCTCTTAGTGAAGGTACAATATCTATGGGAAGCATTTCACAGGAAGGTCACGGCGGAAGAAATGATAACTAAATTACTAGCGTTAGAGATAAGCTTCTGCTGTTCAGTTTTAGTCGTCTTGCATATCTAAATCACAGTCTCTCCTAATTAAATGCCTTAACCTTGTTAGCCCAAGGTTTACTGCTACTGAGGACGAACTCTTTGTGCTTTAAGCCTGTAAAGTTGTGAATATAGCCATTTTTAAAGCCATGCTTTGCCACTGATTTTGGAGGCAAGTGCACGATGGATGATGACTCGTGTCAGTGGTAGCAGCTCCGTGCTGCCTGCAGAAATTCAGCAAGAGTTAAGGGCCGTCACAGGGGCACCAGGAGGAGAAGGTCGCCAGTTCGCACGTCTGCTTTTGCCTGCCAGGGTTGCTGTGTGGGCTATGGATCAGACTGTTGTAGGCAGGTAAGTATCTTGCTAAAAGCTATAGAGCCTTCCTCAGGTTGCCCCTGTATGAGGAGCTGAACCGTGTCACCTGCAACTCAGCGTACTTCATATTTTGCTTGGCGTTGTGCTTCACAGGTGGGGAGAACTTGTCTTCCAGCTAGTAAAGATTCCTGAGTGACAAACTGCGGTGAATATGAGAAGCAGAATTCATTGTCTGGCTTGTCTTTATGGGTTATAATTTTAATAAGTTGAGAGTATGTTGATGAACCAGTTTATCTGTCAAGAAGACACTGACCGCCCAACAGTTCAGTCCTGTGAGATACCATTCTCCCCACCAACATTTTGCACGGAGAGTGTACCAAATCCCTTCCAAATGGAGTGCGCTTTGGTTGCTTTCCTCCCCTGGCTCTTACCCCTTGAAAAGTAGCATCTCCTTCTGTACACCCCATTGATCTTAATAACTGTGGACAAAACTCGGAGGACAATTTAAACAGAAGGTGAAAGCGAATCATGTTTCTAACAAAGTATGGTGTTGGGAAAAATCTGACTGGATGTTCTTGTCTATAACACAGTGGGTAGAAATAGGAAATGGTCTATTGAGTCAGGAGGTCTCTGTTCTAGCGCGGGTTTGTTCTCCATAACATATTTGTTAAAAATCTTCCTTGTCCTGTTTGCCAGGAGTCTCAAGCAATAGGAATCAAAGACAGCTTTTGAAAGGCTGTTCGACAACTTGATTTTTATAGGTGTCAGGAAGGTATTTCTTAAATAGTTTCTAACTATCTCCTGTCTTAATAGTATTTGGTTACAGTCCCTGCATCATGCTAAATTTTTTCCCACTGTATTATATATGTCCTTGATGCACATCTGCCTCTAGATACTCGTGGGCTCTTTCCTACTTACCATCAGCTATTGCCGGAGATGCACAGCCAAGGTTTCTGTTTGCCGTAGCAGGGACTCAGTACGCTGTCTTCCTTAACCTTGTTTGGAAAAGATCATTTTAAAAGGTGAGTGAGCAGGTCAAGTTCCTTTCTTTTTCCATCTTCGCTTCCATTACTAAAGATGAAATTCGGTTGCCCTAAACATTGGCATCTGGTGACAGCGTAGACATATCGAGGCATCCTGCCTGCCCTCCAGCCAGCGCCGCAAAACAGTGAGGGTCTCCTCTGTGCCCTGTTCACCAACTCCATGGGGGTCACTGTCCCCCGAGGATGTATCGGAGAAGTTTGGGCGAGGTAATCGTAATCAAAATGTCTACACTGGATGTGGACAAGTGAATTTAGAACAGCAGGCAACATGATTAAAAATTTACTCCTGGAGAAGTGTTAAGGATAATGATTCAAAAGTATCTGTTTAGAGCAATAGCTGATGATAACGAGGAAAGAGCCTGTGAGTATGCTAACACAGAGATGTAAAATTTGCCAGAGTAAAGGGAAAAGCATTAAAATGTGGGAGTGCACGCTGAGTACACCACACCACATCCCTCTCCCCAAATCCTACAGACCAAGTTTGAGTCTCCTTTCAGGAGCATAATAGACCTGTTAGCCATTTCTGTTATCCATCTATAGATCAAAATACTTCATAATTACTATTGATAACAATTGTTAGCATTCATTTGGGTAAGTTCAGGTAAAGAGAGAGCATTTGGAGCAGCGTAGTGACTATTGATAATAGTATTGAAAACCAGATAAAGTAAAAACACATGTGAAATCATTCTGTAATCTTGTAGGAAATCTTGTAAAACAACTAGGAATGAGGAAAACTGTATTCTGTAGCTCAATAGTGAATTAAAAGCATGAGTTTTCCAAGTACAGATATTCATGCTCAGTTACATTATTGTATCGATTTTACCCCCTGCAGTAATTCTTTCGTTGTTCTACAAATCACACCAAATGATTAATTTGATACAAAATAGTGCTGGCATGGAAATAAATGAGAAAGGAAGACCCTGCACTAGTGAATAATATCATAGGATCAACACTTTTTCCATTTTTGCTGTGAATTTGACAGCTGTGTCTTTATAAAAGCCAAACTAATAAGGTCAAAGGAAAACATCCATAAAAAGAAAACTGCTGGTCCAGCAATGTTTCATGGTGCTGACACAGACGATGAGGTAGCTCTTCAGCTTGCTTAGTGCATATAGCATTTTCTATTGATACTGATATTATTTGGTGGGTTTTTTTTGTTATATTGTTTTCCTCACCTTTTAGCTGTGTTTCATTCTGATGGTACCAACAGTACACTTTATATATGTAGGATAATTTCTGAATCTATTTTTTTCTCTTCCAAACCGTTGTCTGTTTTGACTAAACTTTCCACTGCAGCAACTACTTCCTACTAGTTGTTTTTTTTCTAAAACAGTTGACATAGTAACACCTACTTAGCCAGTGAGAATCCCTGGCAACAATCTATCAGTAACAATAATAAAAATATTATTTATTATTTGTTTCAGGAGCACTTAGTGTGTCCCTCTGAACATGAAAGGTAACAAATTCCCTGTACTGAACGCCTTCACAGTAATGCTATTCAACTGATATCTGGCAAGAGCAACTTTACAATAAAATGGAATTGTAACTTAGGAACATGGGAAGTAAAATAAACATGGAAATAGTCTTGTTCTTAAAAAAAAAAATAATTCATTAAATCAAAAAGTGTCCTCTGCCTTCCTGAGGACTTGAACTTTGTTCTGTTTCTTTTTTCACAAAACATGCAGTAAAACGTCCTCTTGAATTTCTTTGATGATATATTGAGAAGCTTATGCAAAGCCTATTAAAAATGTTCATAATGTAGTTGAATAGCTAAATAGCCCTGGTCTCGAGATAGGCACACACATTACAAAATAGAGATAAAGTTTTGTTTCCCGTGTTTTAATTTGAGGAAACGGGAAATATATAGCAGAAGGTCTATAAAGCACCGCCAAAAATCATGCAGTAATTCTATCCTGTTCTTTGAAAAACAAACTCAAGGCCAGTGAAATAAAATAATCCATAGGAATCACTTGTTCACATTGAAGCTGCTAGTTTCAAGGACATCGCTTTTCAGACGCTTGCGGACAGCTTCATTAGAAAACGAACAAGGAGCCGATTAGGGTGTCTGGTGTCCAAAGAGCGGTGCCTGTTCACATCGACAGCTTAACTGGATACAGGGGTACTTGCTAGCTCTGCTCCTTTTTTCATCAAGGAATATTAACTGGTAACGCTGGCGGAGCAAAACCAGAGCTGTGGTTAGAGCAAAACTTCTTAACGTCCAGGTTTTACCTAGAGATCACATTGGTTTCACTGGGATGTGTGGGTAACTTTGAGCTTGGGTTATGGAGCTCTTTTCTGAAGGCATGTTGAGCTGTAGGGCTTCGTAAAGCTTGCCAATACTTTTCTCTTTCATGGTCATACAAAAAAGATTAATGGAAGTATTGAAACTATTGCGAAAATTAGTTGGTAAAAAAAGTTGCTTTTTTAAAATTTTATTTTCTCAGGTCTCCTTTTTTTGACTAAAAGACAAGATCAATCTATTTTAATGGAATCACTGGGGAACGGTAATAATGCAATTCTCTTAAACTACAGGGAAAAGGATCATGAAAATTGGCTTAGCTGGATGGCCAAGGAAGTATTTCAAAAGGTGATCTTTTCTAATTAGTCATATGTTCTATTTTTATACTTACTTGAATGGAGGTCTTTTATGAGTCCAGTCTGTAGATCTGCTGAAGCTTTAACTCTGCTGAAAGAAGTTTTAGCCTGAAAAATTTTGGAGGAGTAGTGCATATAATAAATGCCTGGATAATCTGATACAGAGATGCATCACTCCACAACACTCCATAGGAACCTGCTTCTGGGTTATTAAAATGTGCAAGTTGCCTACAGGATTTCTAGGTTAATATATGAGATCTTACTGAGCACACAAGAATTAGAATCCAAGAAATGAGTACTCTTTTTTTGATTAAAATCCTCCAAATAAATACAATATCACTTCCATTCCAAATAATATTTTTTTCTTGTATTTTAATTAAATGAAGTAGAACCCAGTTTTCTTCACTTTGCAGTCTGTGCACATCCCCAGGGAAGCGTCATCTTTATAACAACTGAAAACAACAGTTAAGCTTCAATATGTTTGTCATTCTGCCTCTCAAAGACAAGGCCTTAGATTATTATCTCCAAGCTCATAATCACCTCAAACTTTCTGGTTACCATCACGTCTGAGCTCAGTAAAAGATCTGGTAGCATGTTACATGAAAGCTGTCTCTTAAGATTAGACTATCGCCTGTGCAGTTGAGAAATTCTACTCATCTTCAAAATGGGCTAAAAATCTGCTTAGGGTTTTGCCAAATACCAACACAACAATTCTCTGAAAACAAAGGTCAAATTTCCTCCTGATGATATTTGGACTGAGAAGGGGCAAAAAAAAAAAAATGAGAAGAGCTGACTGTAAGAACCTCATGGTCCTAGCATTCATTCCTCATAAAAAGCACCCTTGAAAGGCTGGCTAGTCTTTGGGACCAACTCTTCACCCACGTAACATGAATGCCTGAGGTTTGTCAGCTGGAGACAGAAGGGAAGAGGGAGATCTCTGGATCTGGTGCTGCAGTATGTAGTCTGGTCTTCTTTCCTCTCAAACACCTGCTTTTGTAAGTCTTTGTACCTTCACACTTCAAACTCAAAATATACAAATATACTTCGCTTCCGCCTTAGACTCTTGTGTGTCAACAGTGATTCAAGGTAGCAGAGTAAGAGCACCTCCTGTCTTTAAAGCCCTTCACCTCGCTGGTAGTTGAAACCTTTAAATGCTGTGTTTTGGAGGGCTCGCTGCACTTGACTCAAGACTCTCAGCTTGCATCCCTGACTTCTTGTGGAGGCGACAAGGCAGGGGTCTCTCCTTGGCTGCTCTAACCCAAGCAGATTCATTGGCAGAAGCAAGGAGTAAGGGTTTACTGAGACGGGACTTCAATGAATGCAAAAACCCTGTGTACCTGAGTTTAGTATGTGTGCACTATTTACCATACTTGTATTTTGAATATGGTTATTATATAAATAAATTTACAGATTGAGGTTAAATGTCTAATATATATAGTATTTTCAAAAAGCTTTTTAGGTGCAGGCTCCTTTTCGGCAATATTAATTTTTTTCCCATGCAATTTTCTGATCTCTTTCTGATGATTCTTTTCTGTTCAGCTGTTACAACATCCTCGGTGTTCCAGGAACATAACAAAGGCTTCATATTGATAGTCACATTTTTATAGTTAGTACACGAGTTTTATAGCCATTGGCCAAATTATCCCCTTGCTTACACTGAAGACAAACTTTGGTCTTTAAATTTGTATGAATTAGTTATGAAAACCCATATATGCCCATTAGTGAAGTTTTACCTAATAGCAAAGTAATAGTTCATTTTTTTTTTTCCTACCATGTTTGTGGGAGTTATTGTGGCCATCAGCGTGGATCAGAAGAGCGTACAGTGATATTCAATAAAGCGATGCAGAAGGTGTATTTCCAAATTGGTCTTCCAGAATCCTGAGATGGCTGGGGCACAGCCACTCCCACTATATAATTTAGTGAAACAACATGGCACTGGTACCTGTACCTTTTGAGAGATGAGCAACAGATGGCCTGAGGAGTATTCTGAATAAGGGGGTGTATGCAACTGGACTCAAACAATTGTTAAGCAGTTTTTCAAGACCACAACATATTGTGGCTTATTTAAATGATAATGGGGAAAAATAGCAGTAAGTGGACAGAACTGAGTAGCTTTAGCGCAATCTCTCTGATGCATCGGGGGAGACTTGCTGAAAGCAGAATTGGAATTGTATCCTGGTTTAGCTGCGTGCCAGTGAAAAGAACCATTTTGAGGCTTTATTATGGCGAGTTGGACATTGCATTCTAAAATACGCTTTTTTTAAGCTGCTTTAAAATTGATCTGATAATTATCTTTGATTTAAGGTGTCTCATCGTTAGGCCCATCTTGTAAATCAAACTTTGACTTTTGAAAAAGCACCATTTATGGTGAATTGTATTTATCGTTAAGTCAATGTATTTTTCAATACGTTTTTGACTTTTCAGTATCTCTTTCAGCTCTGAGATCATTCTCTTTGCACTTGTACGTACGTAATTCAGATTGGTACTAGGTTCTTTGCCACGGGCAAAACGCTTGGCTGAAAGACGATATTCTTAAAATAGAGAGATGTAAAATCCACACCCACTGTGCGATAATGTCGTTAAACTTAGTGATGACACAAGGAGAGAAATGCAGAAAAATGCGGTATGTAAATAGTAAACGTTTGTACTGTTATTAGAACTGGAAAAGCTTACTCATGTCAGCAGTGAAATTGTGGCCTCTCTGAAGTGTCTGGAGTTTCTGCCACCAGCTTCAAGCAATCAGGAATTCATGTCGTAAGTAAGGAGCTAATGGATTAAAAGCATCACATGTTTTTAATGGAGTTGCTTCCAAAGATGCTCTTGAACATCCTGCTCTTCTTCATGATGACGGTTGCATAACAGCTATGCACTCAAGCACGTTTTTCATAAAACAATAACCATTCTGAACTCCTTCATTTGCCATGTGTTCATTAAAAAGAATAAACTGCTTACCGTATTGTATAAGTTCGTCCTTGAATGAAGATTAGGGGTTTCCAAGGAAGCTGTAACTGTCTGTGACCCCAGCTAAAGGACACAGTTGTCGTCAGCTACTTCACACTTGCCATGGGTGAGCTTTGGGCTCTCTGATGGCGGCAGACATCATACGTGAGCTAAAAGCAAAGCTGTGCGTGACGCAGGGTACAAACCTGTGGTAGATCTCGGGTGCGTTCCTGCTGCCTGACAAGGCCCCGTCAGTCAGCTGGGCTGTAAGAACAGCTAGCACGTTTCTGCTCAGCCATCCCCAGCTGCGGAGTGAGGCAGGGCTATCTGAAAGGCACGTTAAGGAAGTCTCAGCTAACGTGTTTTACTTCCCAGTTTGGAGGCCAGAGGAGAAGCTCAGAGGACATAGACTGATATTCCTGCTCAGCTTGGGGGCACTCGGCGTTCCTCAGCCCAGTGGACCATTCCGGGTCTTCTGTTAACATCAAAAAGCATAGTCAGAGGATGTTCTTTT
Organism: Cariama cristata; assembly: GCF_000690535.1. Classification (NCBI taxonomy): domain Eukaryota; kingdom Metazoa; phylum Chordata; class Aves; order Cariamiformes; family Cariamidae; genus Cariama; species Cariama cristata. The sequence continues at coordinate 38,671 of NW_009617855.1, forward strand.
TGGTAGTGACTCTATTCCCTCAGATTTGCCTTCCCCAAGAGAATCCCAGTCTTCCTAGTCAAAAACCAAAAGTAGTAGATCACAGAAATTTGCCCCTAACACTTAGAAAACGGTTTAAACGTAGTGGTAATGAATTGCTTTCTTGCTGAACTGTTAGAGGTGTTCTATAGCATCCTGGCCGTATTATCCTGCAATTGTCTCCTGCAGGTCTGCCTGGGAACAGAAAGGGAATTCAGAAGAGATGCTTGCTTTGAATTTCCTGCCTTTTCTCCTACTGAAGACTCGGTTTTAAAATTAAAAGACTACACCTTTGTGCATAACTTATTGGCATTCTACTACGACAGCTGATGACCTTAGTGTTCTTTGATGACAGTTATTAAAAATTATTTTATATAACGCATGCAAACAATACGACTGTGTTTCTGAGCACTTACTCAGTGGCTTATTTACCGGCACTTCCCTTTAGTACTACAGAAACCATAGAGACAGATTTTTCTTTCGGAAATCATCCATCATTGCCTTGAACTTGTCAAGATGAGTAAGGCTGTGCCATGCTTTTCTATAATGGCATTCATATCTTTAAAGCCAAAGCTTTCATAAAGATATTAGGTCTCTTGCAGGTAGATAAATTTGATCAGGTTCTTTGAAATACTTAAAATTGCGCCTTAACTGAATATCTAGACTCCAGAAACACAATTGCTATAATTTCTTAAAGCTTCCTAAAGGAAACAGAGTTGAATACTTTACCTGTTACTTTCTTTTATGTTGGCATAAATGAACATCATTTTTCCTTACTGTGAAAAGACAATAGGTAAAATGTGCCTCTTTAGCTGCTTTTTAGTCTTTGAACTTTATACCATACTCATTTTCATCTATACGTTAAATCTAAAGATTTAACGCAGCAAATCACATTCCTGAGGAAAGAAGAGACAGTATCATAGGTGATAAAATACGCGAGAAATGATGTAATTCTTCAAGGAGGATGTTTGGGCATGGAGCCAGCGTGTAGGGTGGGCAGCCCTAGGACAGCATTGGCCCCGTCTCATTCCTGAGTGCTCAGCACCCCAGCTGGTGCTGCCGGGGGCCGATCAGAGCCCCCTTCACCCTACGGCCTCTCCCAGGACGAAGCTGAACATGCGTGAACCGGGTGGCTTTGCCTCCCTCCCGTGAGATCTCGGTTCAGACTCCTAGACCGAAGTCTCGGTTACGCAGCCTGCGGTACCCACCCCAAACAAAGCAGGGATGGAGTACGTGGCTGACCTGGATTGCCAGGGGATATCAGCATTCCTAAACGGCATGCCTCTTGCTTTTTATGTAACCTGTATATTAAGAGGGAATTTAGGCTGGAAAGCTGGAAAGCAGGTAACCTTATTTGGTAAAAATAAATAGCCAAGAACCTGAAACGATTGCTCTCGGCTTCCAAACCATAAATAGCTTTTTGGGAGCAACAGCAGCTGGCCGTGCCTGGGGTCACGCCAGGCAGGAAGGGCCGTTCCTGGGGAAGGGACAAGGTCCCCAGGAGAAGCTTCCAGCAGACATTGGATCAATCTCCGTTGTAGACTGGGCCTTCGTTTCTGTCTGTACCAGGAAAAAATAATCCCAGGTTACTGTGAGCTCGATAGATACAGCTCTCTAATTGTAATTTTAATTGCATCTAATTGCCATGTTGCATTGCGTTGCATAAAAGTCTGCCTGTTTCTCTGACAGATGCGAATTCATTCAGCTTGAAAACCTTTCAGAGTTTGAGGTATGTAAGTTCATGGCAGGCATTGCTCTTGCTCCAGATGGCTGCAGCTTTAGGTTTGTAGCTTTTTTTTTTAGGAGTACTTTTTCGAGTTCTTCAGTCATCCTTCCACATTTTTGAGAACACATGCCAGTACAGAGCAATGATATCAGCTAGCAGGCAGAACCCCCCAGTCACCCCACCCCCAAAGCATCTCATTTTCCATTATTTGTTTAAAAATAAAAGAATGGAACTGGAAAACCTGGCAGGATGAAGATGAATTTGAAAGAATGCAAATAGGATGAATGGAATTTAAAAATAGAGCATGTGAGCAGACAAGAGAGAAATGAGAGTGCTACAGGAAATGTAACATTTCAGTTGATTTTCTTGTGGTTTGCACTACAGATGCCATTTTTTCTATGGGAATAAACTAAACAAATTACAAATACCGCCATGGTTTTCTGAAAGCAGAATTCAAAGATAATTTTATGATTATTTCCATTATTGTCTTAGTGAATACAGATGATAGAACTACTTAGCATATTTACAGACTGTATCAATATAATATCTAAAAGCTTCAACCTTTAATGTATTGTAGTAGCAACGTTCTTGTCAAGTTTGAAAACGTGATTTTTCCCATGTAAGAAATGAGAAACTGAGGCAGAGAAAGGGGGAGCCCTAGAGAAGGACAAAACTGTTGGGAATTTCAGGTGCAACACTGAAGTTGGTAGAGAATGGATTAAGCAGACTCTTAGAAGGACAAGAATATACGGTAAAGCTTTTTTTTTTTTTTAGAGAGTGCCTGGAGGCAGCAGGTCTTACATATTTCAAATGCAAGATTTTGAGAAAGAACCTGCTTTGCTAGACAGCTTAAAAGATGCATTCTGACTTAAGGGAATTTATTCCATTTATCAGCTGTATATTCTGCCTATTTTTGTCTCTCCCTTTTTGAGCTACACTAGCAAAAGCCCCAATTCTGACCCTGCATTTAGTGGCTCCAGGGAGTTTTGGTGCTCCATGTAATGTTTTTTGCCATTTAGTGATAGAATTTGGCTTACTTTGTTACCTTACTCTTTTCCTCCTTACCTATATGAACTCTGTATTAGCTCTTCTGTACATATCCACAAAAGAAGACTTTAAGAAGTTGTTTAAGATAAGGCAGAAGATCCTCAGCTAGCCTGAATTATTGTCGCTCAGCTGATTCCATGTCCCTGCTCCACCTCATCTGCCCGCCTGAGGATTGTTCATTTTTGTCTGTTGAATTTTGTCTAGGGATACATGTTTTATTTAAGCTCTTTAGGTAAAAAAAATTAGACATGATATAAATAGTTAAACATTTATTATTAATATATTTTATTAGTTAA
>NW_009617856.1:0-29225 GCF_000690535.1 Cariama cristata
TGCCCAGCTCTCCAGCCTGTCCAGCTCTCTCTGAATGGCTGCACAGGCTTCCAGTGTTTCAGCCACTCCTCGCGGTTTGGTATCATCAGTGAACGTGCTGAGGGTACACTCCGTCCCTTCATCCAGGTCAAATTACAGTCTTTCCTTCCACCAAAGCAAGCAGCAGCCGTCAGCTCTTTTGGGCCACAGATTGTTGTGGGTGAAGCTCTCAGTAGCTCTTGCCAAAGTGAAAGGGGGCTCTGCGTGGAGGGAAGACATTTAGAAAATCCCTTGGTAGCCTCATGGGCTGTCATGTAGGAAGGGAAGATTTTTACTCCTCACCATGTTCTAATATACCGTATGTGAAGGAAGTTCTTGAACAGGCCTAGATGTTTCAAGAGACTGATTAAATATAGACTGTAATTTTTTGCTTGCATCATCCAATTTAAGTCTAGATAAAGTTAGTCAGGAGTGCAGGAAAGCTCTTTGAAAGGCATCATGCATGACCATGATTGATCAGTGGGGATTTTACTATGTTTCAGCACAATTTAAAGACACAGGCTTCCAAAAAGTATGAGAAAATGGAGCAATAATCAGTATTAGTGGGGTAAATTAGTTCTTTGCTTGGGAGTTTCAACATGAATACATCTTCCCAGGTAGGTCATTGTCAAGAACTGTTTCTACAGCAACTAATTCTGTTTAGACTTTTCAATGTTTTGCCTCAATATGATGCAACAAAGATGAAAAAGATGGAGACAGCTTATCAGAAGGGATGCCTGTGTAAATAAACAGCTTCTAGTGCACTGCATTAATTAAGACCCATGATCGCAGTCAGGACTTGCAAGATAAACATGAAAAATTACTTCTCCTTGCACCCCTGTGGGTGATCCATGCAGTCCGAGGTTGAAACACACCAATTCAACATAGCAGGAAGAATGTTTTACCATGACCACCTATGTTGTTCCTTTTATAGAGACTGCAGGTTTTTAATTGCCCATCCCCAGGAAATCTCTCAGTTCAAGATGCTCATTTATATTTTGACTACCCTGTTGACAGGACCTTTGTAACGTGTTAAATAATGTTTAAATAATGTTGCTGGCTAATATCTGTCTTACTTGACTTATTACTAAGGCATACAGATTTAAACTTATGAAAATTATGATGTGGGTGATCTCACTTCATTACCTTTGCTGGAGAGGAGTCTGTGTCATACTCTGAGTGATACAGTGATGCACTGACACTATAAACTGAGGGAACAGAAGAGAAAATATTTTCCGTTTCCGATCACACAATGCATAAAATGTGAAATTAATGCTATGGTTGATGAGCAGCAGCAGGCAGTAGACTTGACACAACACACAGGATTTCACTGGAATCGCTGTGTCTCACCTTCTCCAAGCAGTGACATAAACGACTTGAATGAGCAAATAGTGTTCTATCTTTACTTAAAAAAGGAAAAAAAGAAGCTGTTGGAGTTTGACAGGTGCTAAAACTTCCATGTTAACAGGCTGCTTGCAGAAACTGTGCATTTTTTCACTGAATATTTAAATTTAAATTATCTTAAGTATTTTGGAAAGTTTGTTCTAACCTCATTAGTCCAAAATCGAGATTTTGGATAGTTATTCTGACTTTCATGAAATTAAGACAGTAGTCTTCATGGATATAAAAGCACATGCACTCACTTTTCATCCTCTTAAAAAAATCAGATCTGTGGTTCTAAAACCATGGTCATGATCTCTGCATTGCATTTTCAAGTAGCTGAAAATGATTGAAAAGTGACCACAAAATCCATCAAAATCCGTTGCATGCACTCCATTGGTTGTTCTTTGTTAGGGGATTTTTGGGTAGAAAAAGAAGTGCTTGGTGTTATTTTGCAGCCTCAGCACCTGATTTAATTGGGCAACTGGATGAAAATGGAAAGGTCCTTGAGAAGGAAACAAAAGCTCCAGACCCAGATGCCGAGTGGGGCCCTGCACTGGTGTGGGCATGTGCAGGTCACGGTGTCCCCTCCTGGACACAGAACCATGTAAATCCAGAGCAGACCTCTAACTTGAAAAGTGAGTGATTAGTTGTAAAAAGGGGAAAATAGTTATCCAAATCACGTGAACTGAAAACTCAAAACAACTCATTGCCTAAACTTCGTAAGAAAATAAATTCAAAAAACATTTCCTTGCTAAATGTTTGCCTCTAAAACCACATAGAACTGTGAGGGGGCCTGGCTGCTGCCACTGGGATAATCTGGTAAAATGGCTGAAGGATAGGCGCGTTAAAAAAATACTGCTGTGTAAGTGTAACACCTTTAGTATATGACCTGAGGTACATGTGTAAGCACCTACAAAGGAGACTTGATTGTCATCATCCTGGTTTCATCTGGGATAGAGTTAATTTTCCTCCTAGTAACAGGAACAGTGCTGTGGTTTGGATTTAGTATCAGAATAATGTTGCTAACACGCTGACGGTTTAGATGTTGCTCAGCGGTGCTTCAGCTAGGTCAAGGACTTTTCAGCTCCCCGCCCTCTGCCAGCAAGGAGGGGCACAAGGAGCTGGGAGGGAGCACGGCCAGGAGAGCTGACCCCAACCAAAGGGCTATTCCATACCAGAGAACGGCATGGCCAGTATGGAAACTGGGGGAGCTGGCCGGGAGGGACCGATTGCTGCTCGGGGATGGGCTGGTCATCGGTCAGCGGGTGGTGAGCAATTGCATTGGGCATCACTTGTCCGTCTTGGGTTTTATTCCTCTGTCTTTTTATTATCTCCCTTTTCATTACTATTTTTTAAAATATATTTTATTTCAATTATTAAATTCTAATTAACTCAACTCATGGGTTTTACCTTTTTCTGATTCTCTTTCTCATCCCATCAGAGGTGGAGGTGGAGGTGGAAGAGTGAGCGAGCGGCTGTGTGGTACTTAGTACTTGGTTGCCAGCTGGGGTTAAACCGTGATAGTCATGAGTACCAATCAGTTGACTGAAATTCCTCTGGCTTACTAACAATTTTTGAAGGGTCACTGAAAAATCCATCTATAAAAGAGAAGGGCAGAGATATACACGCACACACTTGCATGCACACGTCTGGAATTTTACATTTTCAGAACTGTCACCTCTCACACATTAACTCACTGCCTTATTGCCCTTCTCAACCCCTTGGTTCTGTGCCAGCTGGCTGGGATTTTCCACCCACATCTGTGCTTTCCTTGTGGAAGGAGAGAGCCATGGGGCTGCCTCTCTGCTCTTCCCGGGCACTTGAAGTCTTGATTGTCAAAACTGTTTTCTGCTTCCCAGCTCCAAACAATCCATTTCTCTTCCCTGTGATAGCTTTGCTGTGAAGCCTGGAAAAGTATTCCAGCCTCTTCTACTCATGTGGGAACTGTAGTTGTCTACTTTATGCAAGATGTTGGTCCTCATTGTGTAATACCTGTCTAAAAATATGTATGTAAAATAAATAGTGCAATTAATCATTGCAGTTTTCATTTCCACTCTCCTCAAATATCTTTCCCCTTCTGACACTACAAAAGCATTCTTTTATAAAGAAGCCTGACATTTGGATTTTGAGTTGTTTGGAAAAATTCAAAATTGTTTCCAAGCTTCAAAGTTACATCTCTCATTTCATTGTTTTTCACTGTCAGAAATGGCAGTCACTAGCATGTGCACTAGTGCATGTTAACGCTATTGAGATGTCCTACTTTGATTTTATTCTTAACATGGCTAAAGAGAGCTGCTACCTCACTGAAATATTTTGTCTTATTTTTCAGACCAAACACATCCTTTTTGTTCTCTTACATACTCCAGTGTTCAGTTTTAATAGCAATGCAAACAATAAATACTTCTGTATTTTAAAAAAATAAAACACCAAAATAGAAAGGGATACTTTCACTAATAAGTTATTATGACCTTCCACAAAGGACAGAAAAATTAAGCCATATTTAATTTTTTTCAAGAAAATTAAATTTGAGAATTCAGACAAAACCAGCATGATTACTTCAAAACGTGTTTTGATGAAAAATTCCTAGCCATCTCTCTATGGGAGTAAACACCTATTAGCACTGCAAACACTTTGTCATTGTGACTGTATCATGGCTGTTGCTACAAATCACATCACAGCAAGGTGTCTTCTTCTTTCAAAACTATTATTTCCAGGTTTTGATGCTCTTGTATTACCCTTCTTTTTAAATCCTGGATAAAACACATTCCTGCAGAATATAATCTTATTATTTAAACTTCTGTAATTCTTTCCGTAATTAATCCTAATTGTGTAAAATATATGAAGTGACGGAAAGGTGTGAATTTGAGTGAGGAAGAACCATTGCACCACCCTTCCCCCATCCCGTTCCTTGACTGCCGTGTTTTAAACGCCCTACCAAAGCCAGGCTGGGCAGGAGGTTTGGAATGCCATTAGCCTTGCACTTAATGCAGACCTTCAGAGTCATTTGCAAGCGCACTTGGTGCCGGTACGCTACATTTAGAATGTGCTGCAATCACATTACCCAGGACATTTTAATTCACTTGATTTCTTTTCTTTTCCCATCCTCAGTGAGTATGCACGTGTGCATTTTATACATGAATACACGTGTACATACATGCACACATATATAGCAAGTGGGTCACACACACATGCACGCACGTGCGCCCGCACATTCCCGTATCCCTCCAGCTCTCCTCCAATTATAAAATTGTAATTGTGTTTGTTGGCAGTGGGTGGTCTGCAGGATAAACATAGAATATATCTGCATATAAAGTACCTTTGAGTCATTGATCTGTATGAGTCATTTAATCGAGAAGTGCACCAGCATGTGAGGAAATGTAGGCAACATTTTACAACAAACAGATTTAATATCTTTATGTATCTATAAAATTCCACTCTGTAAGGAAAATGGCAAGAGAAAAGCCCTTAAATATATACAGAAAATCATAAAGTTGTACGCACAATTTTGTCCTGATTGCTTTTAAGAGAATTATAAAAATCCTACCTGAAGGAAGAACAGTATTATACCATGAGACTTTTGAAAAGGCAGCGGATGCAATGAAAAGGCTACAGCAAAGCATTGCTAACTGTGTTAGCTGTGTGCTCTTTTTGACTGAGAAAGTCTTGGGGAAAACAAAAGGCTAAAGCAATTGCACAAATGAAGAGGCTAAACTCTTCTGGGGGGCACATCTGCAGGTGGGCTTATGCTGAGATTGGGATATTGTTTGGACCAAGGTCAGCAGGAGTGATGGAGGGGATGGGGTGCAGGCGTGATCCCCTTCCTCAGCCACTTTCCTCCCCAGTCCCCAGGGGCAAAGAGGGCAGGAGGTGGTGGAGCTTGCTTTGGGAGAGAGCAGGGGACCTGCAGTGGGGACGAGGAGCTGAGGGCTGCTCAAGGGGTAGGACTGGAGAAGTGAGAAGGGAAGTAAGAGGGGAAAAGAGAGGATCAGCATCATGGTGTACGACCATGGAGACCTCAAGAGAGGACTTGGTTAGGTGCCAGGGAAAGCTGTCGGAGGTGGGAAAGCACGCACAAGGCAGGCACATAGGCTGTCCCTTGGAGTAGATACTGTCAGTCTCTGGGTACTGGCTTCCAGCTTAAGAGGGAAGACGGTGTGTTTGGGACCATTGCTTTCAAAAATTATCTTTTATTATTATGTATAAATAATATTGCATATCTTCCAGAACATTTGTCTCCTCCTCACAGCTGGTGAAAGAAGTTAGTAAAAAGTAGTTAATCCGACACATTTGTAGCCCCTTAAACAATCATACTGGAAAATCAACCTGAGTTCTCACAAGCCCTTGTTTTTGTTCTCAGTTTTTGGTTTTGTTTTTGATTATTCTTGGAAAGTTATGAGAAGCAACTGACTGTAAGGGAGCTGCTGGGCAAGAGGAGATTCACATGTATCTTGTGATGCTGCATGGACAACTTCAGCATGGATATTTGAGGAACAAACATTTGAGCTGTAAATAACTAGAGAAAGCTCTGAGCATCTTCAGAGAGGTCAGAATGCTTGGAGGAAGAGAATACAGCTGTCGGTTAATTGAATTATTGAAAAAATCAGACTGTTGTACAATGGAAGGGAAATTTGAGCCGCTCACGTCTTCTGCTCTAATAATTGTTCAAGTCCAAAGCATTGCTGGAAAGAATGAGATGTGAAAAATGGGCTAGAAAACAGCACAAAAAATATTGTACTGTCATTACGAGGATTAATTACGGGCCCTTCTTCAGCATATTTGCCTCACTTCTTATCATTCTATCTCAGAAAAGCATATGACAGCAATAAAAGAGGTTCACAAACAGGCAAGCGGTGTTGCTAGTTACAGAAAGGCCACTCTATGGAAGGAAATTGAAATATTATTTCATTTAGAGAGAAAATGAGTAAGAGATATCCTATAAAGATATGCTATAAAGCAAATGTAGAGGGGAGCAAATAATGTAAAGGGGGCAAGTGTTATATTGCTCTCACCCTGAGCAGGAAAGCAACTAATCAACTAAAGCAACTAAATCTGGTTAAGCTACAAAATAAATAAACTCTGCTAACAAATCTGAAGGTCAGTTCAGCTGTAGAACTCGATATCAGCAGTTTAGCAGGTTTTACATGACGATCTTCTTCCACTTAGTTTCTTTTAAATTCTTTAGATATTTTTTTCTAAAATCAGTTGTAGACATTCCTAGTTTCCACTCCTGTGTGTCATAATAATTTGCTGTTTCCTTTCTTTTAAAGGTTCCTAGTTTTTTATATGAAAAATCTCACACTTTATTGTTCTCATTCTTCCAGCTACCTTCATTGGGAATTGAGACTGTCCGTCACAGTAAAAATACTTCATAACTTGTTTCAATGAGGAAGACATAATAAATATTAAAATATTAATAATTATATGCTGCATAAATGTCACTATTTATTTTCAGTTGACAAGGGAAATATTTGTTGATCACCCTCCTCTCCCCCTTCTCTTTTCCCTCCAGGGACTTTACTGTTAGGGGAGGCATCCCTGTGGATGAATCCCAAGGGTAAAGAGGCACTTGGCTTTTTGCCCCTACCATATTCTTGACTTTGCCTCACCATTTGCATTGCAGACACAAATCTGAAAAACAGGTAGTAGATGTATTGAAATGTCACAAGCAATCAAAATTTTTCTTTTTCAAACTTCAGTCCTTAGGCAGAGATCATTGGTAACATTTCTGCAGCAATTTTTCTTTCCACAGAGATCACTGGTAACATTTCTGCAGCAATTTTTCTTTCATGAGCACATTTCATATATATGTATGTCTTCCAGCATCACCAGAATACATTCTGACTCATGGTTTATTTGCCACAATATTGTTTACAAACTCTTGATCATATGAACTGAATGAGGTCATCTTCAGAATTCAGTGTAAGTTTAAATCTGACTCTTGATCAAGCACTTAGCAATTAGGTAGACCTCACTGCTAATTTAGCGCTGCCTCTGTGCCCTGAAGCCGGCAGATACACAGAACTGCAAATATACCTCATATTTTTGAGTTTTCTTGTATGTGCAAGCCCAAAGCCTATGACTTGGGTGGTAGCCATGACGCTTTCTCCACTAGTGTTTCCTGGATTGCTCCACATAGGAATCAAACTTTGCATTCCTGTACAGAGTCAAAAAGTCAATGCTGCCATGCCATTGACACTGTTCTTCACTGCTTTCCTCTCTCCTTTGTAAAGCTCTCTGTGCTTTCTTCCAGGATATTTCTTACATATTGAATACTGTCCCTTCTGATTGGTCCAAATGGGTCTCTGTCTTTTAAATCAGGATTTAGATGCAGCCTTTCTTCCCATTATTTCCTATTGCTGACCTTGGACACCTCACCTGCACCTAAGGTTTTCACAGTGCCGCTCCTAGATGAAAGCTGTCACCTAACCACTGTTAGGAGCCAGCCAGAGGCTCACTGTAAAAGGAAGAAAAGAGTCTAGAAGAACACTTTTCTGCTCAGATAACACTGCACTCTTGATCTTGTACTGACGGGAGATACGTGGATTTCAGCTGTTTGAGGAGATGGGTTTATCAGGGACAGAACACGTTCCCCATTTACTGCGTATGGCACTTACTCTGACACAGAGGACTTTTTAGCTGTAGGTCAGCTAGAGAGTTTGGATTAGCAGTAGCAGAGCCTTGAGCAGTAATTTATGGTCTAACCATCGTACCACACTTTTTCACACTTCTAGGAAATCCAGGCTGTGGTGAACTCAATAAGCAATCCATATGGCAACTGAAAGTTGATGCATCTGGTACATTGAGGTTTTTGCATTTGTGTTTTAGAAAAGTTTTCAGAATGTCTCTCCCATTGGAGCACTGACTTTCCCTGGTGATTTAACTCCATTGCCAACTTGTCTTCCTTCTCTAAGTAGCTCATGTAACTCTACATTTAATGAAAAACAGTCTCAGATTGCTCTGTAAGGCAAATTATTTACCCTTCCACCACTTACTTTGCAAAGAACTGTAAATACACCACACAATGGTGAATACTACACATGGGATTTGCTAATGACTTTCACTGCAAGTATCTGATCAGCTGTCAGTAAGAAATATGAAGCTTTTTGGAACTACAGCTTGATTTGTTTCAAGATAGTCAGTTATATAAATAAATAATTTTAAATATTGATCTCTTTCTTTCCTAGTAAAGTCAGATTTCCTGCTGCTTTCACTGAGAGTGCTAGAGAGCCTGGAACAAGGGAAAAATCGAATAATGTTGGACGTCTCCCAAACTATCAGGATTTCAAAGTCAAGTCACTTTCATATACCTTACTTCTCTACACCAAATGCAAACCACAATAAATAAGAAATATTTTTCCACCAAACAGTTAAGTAAACTAGGAGGGAATTTAGATTCCAAAACAACCAAAAAGTAACCTTTCATTGATTTATGTATTTTGACTTAAGCTCAGGGTTCAACTAAGGGATTATAACATTCACTAGAACTATTTCAGGCAGGGACACTTTGACATGTATAACAAAACCAACACCCTCACTTCAGTCCTGGGAAAGTCTCTTCATCATAACTTGCACAACAGTTACCTGGAGCCCAACTCAATTACATGCCCAGAACTGCTACAGTTTTACTTGACAGTTAGTCCTTAATGAATGCAGTGACTACTGAAAAGTACGTGATACTGGTTTAAGTTTGCAGGAATTTTAAGCCACACGAAAGGGAAAGTACAATAAATCTCTTGTCAACGATTCTGTGTTAAAAAAAAATAAAAATCTGTTGTCCTTTCCGGCTCTGAGTACATCCAGGTCTCTCCAGCCGCTGTCCTGATTCTTCCTCATAACATTTTCAGTCTCTGTGTTTGCCTGAAAGACCTGCTTTTCATTCCATGTTCTCTAGATATTGGTTATTATTGTCTGTCTCAGGCCTATGTCTCATGGAGTTAAAAACCTGGGGTCACTGATTCCTCTGCTATCAGAGGCAAACCTGTGCTGAATGGCTCCCAATACAATATTTTATTTTGAAAATCTGTCCAGTTGTTTTGGCTAAATAGGAAGAGAGGCCACACATACTACGGCTGCTTGTGACAGCAGAGGGATTGAACACAACAGTAAAACAAATTCTTTCGATTCCTTTAAGTTTTGAAAACCTGGTTCTGGAAGTGCTGAACATTTGTCAATCTAGTTCCAGAAATCATTTGAAAATAAATTTCTAACCCAGCTCAGAGCACTAAGTCACTTTAAACTTATTCATGTAACTATGCAGAAGAATAGGAAAAGTAAAAATCAATTTAATTCACAAAACTGTTAGAAAATCCCAGAACAGAATTAAGTTGATTCATGTGAAGGGACATGAAAGGCTGTGATTTAACTTGTTTAAGTTTAATTAGAGATGGCACTAAACCCCATGAGCCCAACTAACCATAGTGAATCTCTAAGAATCCCTGAAGGGCTGTGAAATGAAAGGAAGTATGTGGGATACTTCTGCTATCTCCATTTCTTGGTCAAAGGGCATGTCATCCATCATGAATAACACAACAAGAGCACCAGCTTATTGCAAAGTGGCACGTGATGGTGAAATCACATAGTGCTGAAGCTGTATTTTCTGCCCATGAAAGAAGACTAGAGCAAGACTTTTCATTGACACACATGCATGGCAGCACTTGTCCATCCACAGTAGCAGTCCCCCTCAACACCCTGCTCAGCACATGCAGCACATCTAGGGGTCTTCATGAAGGTATCAAATTCCAGAAAATCTGTTGCATAACAATTTGAACAACTTTGAGACCTTTCCTTGGTTTAGATATGCACAATGCAAATGTGTAGATGCATATATTATCAATAATTGCCTCATTTTATTAGCTGCACTTTCATTTGATATCCATCAACTTTTTTAATCAGAAAAACAGAGCAAAAAGTCAAATGGCTGTAGGAAAATAAATGTTTGCTGCAAGCTATGAACTACAGCCACTCGATCACCAAAGAAGCACATAATCAATTGAAAGTACAAAATTTTCATTGGTAATCTGTCACCAGTGAAAAGACTTTTTAGCACAAAATCTATTTGCACAGTTATTTTAAATTTTTAAATGCATGGTTTGTAAGCTTTTAAAGTGTTTGTGGTCAAGGTCCACAACTGACCAGTGGTAGATAGTTGAAAAATAAAAAAAAATAACTTTCAACCACATAGAAAGCAGTGGTCAAGAGAGGGAGTGTCCCCATCGGATTTATTCTCTGTATAGCTGGTCTAGCACTTACACGTACAAGCAATGTTATGTTTCACTTTAAAAAACCCTGAATATTTAGTCTTCCAATTTGTCTACATGTAGCCTGTTTAAAATATGAATGTCCTATTTAACACATAACTTTTCAGTAATTTCAGTTTTGTCTTCAAAACATCATATAACAAAATTAATCCATCCCATCACCCCTATGGGTCCATTGTTACCCAACTACTAGTATCTTGAGACTTGCCTTCTACATAAAATCTAAAATTGAGTCCTTTTCCAACATCTTCATGGCTGAGCTGGGCTCAGTGATGTTTCAAGCCCTTCTTTGGTGGTGCTACCCAGAACAAGTTGCTAGTCTGCCTTACCCGTCTTTCCTTACAATATTTTGAATTTTATGAACAGATGTCCTTTCTTCAACATGTCTCAAAGTATGATGTTATGATTCAGCTCCTCCCTTATGTTAGGTAGGGTAAAACCGTGCAGCAGGGGTATGGCCCCAGCTCCTGATGGCTGGAGTTAAGTGCTAGAAACAACTCTTTATTAATGTCGTGTCTGAACATTTAAAAAAATCCCACAAACCTTTGACCAATATACTCCCGGTTAAAAAAAACCCAAAGAGTCTTTTAATAAACAAATCACTGTGATATTATTAAACCAGTCTTATTGCTATTTACATTTCCAAGAGCTCTTCAGCCCGTAGATTAATCTTTGACATCTAGTTTTTTTGTCATAACATACTAATCTTATGTTTGTCAAGCAGACCTTAAAAAAACCAAAAAAGAAAATAAACCCCAGACACTAGGAATCATGACATAGCCCATATCGCACACCAAGGAAGGGCTCGTGGGTTTCCAGAGAATAGAAACCCAAGTTTTTTTAGAACAATTCATGACCTGTTTTGAAGTACTCAGGACAGACAACTAAAAGCCATTTTTCTAGAATAGCTTCATTCCTTTTTAACCAAAGATCATATTTTTTGGAGCTCTCAAGGTGCAAAAAATGCCTATTTGGTGCTTCCACCTGTCTCTTCAATAAATTGTGCTTTGTGAAAAGTTTAAGGCAACAGAAAGCTGACTTTCAAAGTCAGGAAAAATGAGGAAAGCCTACTACTAGGCATTGCTGCTACAAGTCTTCAGTGAATGCTCTGAACCATGTTTTAAATTATTTCCACTTTAATTAGAAATCAATAGTAAATATCATGTGTGGGGAAAAATGTATAGGAATAGGTTAGCTATGCTCACAGTTTTGACATGAGTAAGCTGTCCGGAACAGTGATTTCTTTGTCATTTGTCATGAAAATGTTTGATTTTAGGAGTTTCTGTGATCAGATATTGTCTTGATCAGAATACCGCATTGTGTTTTGGTCTTTAACACTGCTGAAATTCCACTGACTCCACAGGGGATTTTGTAAATATTCAATCCCCTTTGTGATCAGTTCAATATTAATTTTGTCTTTAGATTTCAACAGCCACCAACCTGTAAAAGCTTGATGCACTTTAGAGTATTTGGGTTAATTTTGCCTTGCAACCGTTGTAATTTTCAGGTTTAGCACAGGCCAGCATGAACACTACCTACTTGTTTTAGCTTTGCACCATTTAATATTGAATTGATGTTGAAAACAAAGTAAAAGTCAAGAAGTTGGATGCAGGCAGAGGTGCAGCGGGAGAGTAAGATTTTTGCTTTTAGTAAGGCTTTTGCTTTGCAGAACAGGTGGGAAAGCTTGGTTGCAGTTGCACAGGAGAAACATCAAACCTGCAAATTATGACAGGGAAAGATAAATGACCCTCTCCAGTGTAGCAGTATCCCGGCAATGCTAGTGCAATGCTAGGGCAGTTGGAGTGCTCTTGTGGAAGAGATAAAGTAAATGTATTTTATCCTAGATCTTACTTGGAAGTTTAGCAACATTTGAAAAGTAAAATACAGTTTGGGTTGAATTGTTTTATAGTTATTCTTTTCAAGATAACTTGAAGTAGTTACAAAAAAAGAGTAATTTCATCTCAGTATCATTATGGATGTACTTATACACTAAAATGCATTTAAATGCACAGAAATTGAAAAAATAAAGCTAAAAATCATGATTTTGATTTAAATGAATTACACGGATTCTAAAATTTCACACTTGAGACTGCATCTGCACAGTCATTTATTGCATGGATACATTTTTACTTCTGAAAGTAATTAGTGTTGTTACGGGGAGAGTATGTAGTTATTAGTTAGATCATGGTTTCATTAGAAGGACTAAAGCTCTTCTTTATATTTCAGGTAGTCTACGATAGCCTGTTTAACAGTGAATTTTCTTTGGACTTAACAACTAGTGCCTTCCTACTGAAGACAGTAAAACAAAAGGAAAAGTTTCCTTCCTAGAAAAACAAATAGAATGTTTTAAAATGGAAAATATTTGAAGATTTCCCAAGAAAGGAGGGTTTTCTAGAGACATTTACTATTCTGTTGGAAGAAATGGGGGAAAAGATTTTGCATGGGATCTGTTGATTACAAAATTCAAATATTTAATAATAGATATCTGCAGCTTTGGAAATCAAATATATTTTTATGACACATTTGCAAATAGGATTTCCAGACCACATTTAGACAGATTGCTTGCCCAAATGAAAGAGGCATAATCAAAGTCTAATTTGCCTAGTCTAGAAAGAAAGGCTTATTCTTTTCCCTGCTGTTTATTTGTCGCAAAACGATAGCTGGGAGAATTCCTTTTTTTGATAAAGGAAGTTTTTCATTTGGTGTGGTTTGGTCTCACATCCATATTTCTCTATGAAGTATTCCATTCACTTTGTCAAAAAATTCTATCTAAAAGAAAAGGGTTGACGATAGAAAGATTTTGACAGGAAACATGACAATGTAGTAACATTATTTATTGCATAATTTATAATAGCGATGTCTAGAATTGCAGCTGTTGTAACTTAATTTCATATAAGCACTTCCTCTCAACTGACTTAATACATGAAATGTCAGATATCTAGAACTCCTTGAGAACTTATTAATATTTTTTCAATGAGATTTTTTCATAGATAAAAGAAATAATTGAAAAATTATTATTTATGGCCTTGATTAAGTATTTCCTCTGCAACAGACAAATACTCACAAATACAGCAGCAAATACAAAATGTACTATTTCCTATGCTTATGCTGCATAAGAATCAATGTTAATTGATTGTCTCCAGCCTCCTTCCTGTTATATAGTTGCTAGGTTATGTGCTAGATAGTAATGTGAGCAATGAAGAAGTTCTGCATTAGCATTCGGAAAATCAGTGCCGTTCAATCTTTTTCTGCACCTTCACGAAGCATCTTTTCCCAGTGATCTGGTTTCCGGGAAAATCAGTGCTGTTCAATCTTTTTCTGCACCTTCATGAAGCATCTTTTCCCAGTGATCTGGTTTCCTAATGCATGTTAAACACACTTCTGAAAATAACCTCCTAAAAATATCCTAGAGATGATAATATTAGATATTAGATAGTAATAGATATTATTGAATCCACAAATTTTAATTGTAGTTCTTGGTCAGAGAGATCCCCATAATTGACACCTTCTGGTCTGCCAAAAATGTCACATTGTGAATGGAAGACGTTACCTCTGCCACCACCACGAGGATCTGCTCCCGCAGCTGCTGGTGCAATGCACGATGAGGCTGTGGAACAAGTCTTGTGCAGAATCCTATAGCACACTTTTGGTCGTGCTAGAAACTAAAGGGACAGTGATGAAGGAAGTCTTTAGGAGACCACCAGCTGGCTCATTCTCCCTGCTTAAATGGTTGACAAGGATACAACAGTGACATTCCTTGCATACAGAACAGCTGTGGTGTCCTTCACACTAATAACAGCAACATCCCTCCTGCCCCACTGTTCATCTACTCCTTCAAATGGCAACTGTGGGCTGTTAAAGTCAAGCTACAAAAATCGTACAAGTTTCAGAGGAAAAGTGATTTCTCCTGCTTCTTAATTTCATTGTTGACTTCGACTGAGAGATCTCATTCTTACTGATGGTTGCGATGAAACTAAGGCAGTATGGTGCAGCTACTACCCCAGGGTGTGGGAAGCAGTCAGAAATACAGATCTCAGGGAGAAACCTGACATCTGAGATACTGGGAAGGTCCAGATAAACCCTTAGACTGTAGTCCCAAATCATAACCCTGATCTGGGAAAATTTAACAGGACCGGCACCAAACAGTTATGATCAGAGCACCATGGTTTGTTTCTTGTTTTCCCTTGAATCCGTAGTTCTCTCTCCTAGAACAAAGTTGTAGTATTTAGCAAAATGTCTGGGAGTTCAGAGCACAGCATCTTCCCAGTCTTCTCTTACCCGAGCCCTTTTCACATGGAGCATCAGGTCAGCTACCCGTGCTCTGGGGGCAGTGCCCAGCATGGTGTTTACCTGCAGTTATTGCCCTTCTCGGACCACCTCTGCCAGGCTTTGGGTTTTGTGCAAAAAGGAAACGCAGTCTGCTATTCAAGGCAATAGTCGGAATGGAAGATCAATGAATGATTGATGTGAACTTCTACATCCAGGACAACTTGGACCTCTTGCTTATCCTTCAACTTTTTCCTTGCTGTATCTGACAAACATTTATTTTCTAGTTAAGTAGTGCACATGCCGAATTTTGTGCAAATCTTCTGGCTTGGAGCTCCACTAGTTGCTGGGATTGTATTTTTTGCCGGTAAACAGAAAGCAGATCTTCTGCATGGTTGCCAGGACAATAGGGGAAAGAAAAGAGTGCAACTAAGCTTTGAGAGAGAAAGATCATTAGGAGATGAACTTTAAAATCAGAACAGCTATTTCTATTTTGTGATTTCTGACACCTACTCACTTTGATTTTACCATATACAGGCACATAAGTTGGCCAGACAGGCAGCTGGTATAAGGAATTATTTGTGTGGAAATACAAACAAGTTCTGCTCAATTCATTCTGCATGCTTATTTTCCTTTGATCCTTTACTTTATATTATTTTATATTAGTCACCACTCAAGTGGCTCTGGTTACAACTGTTGGAGGAGTACCTTGTGTGTTTATTGTTTAAGTTCCTATGATCTGTGTAAGTAAAAACACATAATGAAAAAATGACTTGTGACAAAAATAATAAGATGGAAGGCAGAATGAGCAACACTCAATGGAGCTCTTGGAGTAAAATATTTAAAACTAAACAAAAAACCTAATGAAACTAATGAATAAAGAGATATTAGAAGACTGGTACCAGAATCACTACAAACAGGATAGGAAAAGCTGGACGTGTTTGGGCATTATAAAGTCTGTGTGATATTGGATACCTCTATAATACTTCATCAGTTCCAAGACAACAGGTAAAAGATCAGTCCTGGTTCACATCCCATCATAGCACAGCAGTGGTTGAAGAGACATTATTAGGTCTGAGAATAAGAGGCTTGAAAAAAAAAAACAGCAAGACAACTGGGACCAAATGACTGCTGCCTTATCTGGGGATAATGTTGCACCCATGTCTCAGTGAGAACAAAGACTGCAACAGATACACAGAAGGAAGAAGAGCATCAAGGTGTAAAACTTAGGAAGAAAAGGAAAAGACAATTACCATGGTAAAGGCTGCAATTTAAGACTTATTTTTATATCACTCAAATGAATATACATCTTGAGGACTGAATTTCAGAGATGAGAGGAGAACTGCAGTGACACTGCAGTGTGTGGGGAAGAACAGTTGCTATTCCTGATTAGCATCTCAGCATCCCACTGTCCTGCTTTATTGTTGTGTCTCCAAACAAATGAGTCACAGAAAAATCTCAGACAAGAACATTGCTTTATTGAAAAACTCAGTCCTTTCTTCCCACTCTACATTGTTTCCTTCTGTCCTCCTCCATCAGTCTTTTTGATTTTCAGTTAGAAAATGCAGGGCCTGTGCTTCAAATGATGTTCAGTTTTGAAAATTTATAGTATTTAACCGCAACTTAAAAGAAAGCAAAAATATGTATGTTTTCAAATGAATCACAATGGAGAGGTCTTTGTCAGACATTTTCTGCAACCTTGCACGAGACTGAAGGCTGAAAGAAGAGAAAAGTTTTGTTTTTAAACAAATTTATTTTCCTTACTATTTTGTCTTCCACCCAGGACACATGTATGATGCAGAGTTCATACACACATGCTGTGCGAGGTGACACCAATCATTATTTTGGTTTTAGAATCAGCAGTATAAAAATCACGAAATATGTCTAAGTAATACATTCAAGCTCCAAGGCATACTTTTTAATCTAGAGAGAGCTGAATGCCAATTAAATGGAAGTGCAGCTATTGCTTTGTTTCTCAACTTGCTAATGGTCTTACAAAATTTGTTGCTGCCCTTGTTGGCTTAAAGATTGGATCAAGAATGAAAAAACCTAAAATGTTACCATGACCTTTAGCAGGTCTAAGTGCTGAATTTCTCATCAATAATGTATCCAGGAAAAAAAGATCTTTTAATTAACCTAAGATGCAGCAATTTAAGTGCATATAGAAAGGAAAAAACATACAGTGAAAGGTCCAACATGATCCGTTATGTTCATTTTTTAATATAATAAGTCATGGAACGAAATTGTTCAACGGGGATAAATAGCTACCATTAGCATACAAAATGACTTTAGGACAATCCTTTACAGTTATGAGTAATTAGCACAGTTCTGACACTTTTAGATAGAGAAGTTGATGAAAACTCAGTTTTCCAGCATTTTGATTCCTATTTTCAAGCCCCCGTCTTAGAAATACTTTAAAAGATACTTCATTCCATGTACATAGCTAATACAGCAGCGTTGGATTTTAACCCCAGTAGACAGTTCAGTTGCACACAGCGCCTTGCTCACTCCCCGCCACAGTGGGACAGGAGAGAGAACCAGAGGGTAAAAGTCAGAAAACTCGTGGGTTGAGATAAAGACAGCTTAATAAAAAGTTAAAAAGAACAAACATACCAAAAACGATAAAGAGGAAAAGAAACAAAATCAAGAAAAACAAGTGATGCAAAACCCCTCCAATTACTTACCACCAACCGACTGATGCCCAGCCAGTCTCCGATCAATGGCAGCCCTGGCCAGCCTCCCTCCCTCACTCCCTGAGCATGACGTCATATCGTATGGGATATCCCTGGGGTCACTGGGGTCAACTGTCCCTGTGGTGTCCCCTCCCAACTCCTTGTGCAACTCCCCAGCCTCCTCACTGGTGAGGTGGGGTGAGAGGCAGAAAACGCTTTGGCTCTGGGTGAGCCCTGCTCAACAGTAATGAAAAGATCTCTGTGTTATCAACACTGGTTTGGTCACAAATCCAAAATAGCACCACATGAGCTACCATGAAGAAAATGAACCCTATCCCAGTGAAAACCAGTACATATATATAGGTTGTCTGTATCATAAGATGCTCTAACAAATCCTTGCTTATAATCATAGAATCATAGAATCATAGACTGGTTTGGTTGGAAGGGACCTTAAAGACCGTCCAATTCCATTGCCCCTGCCATGGGCAGGGACACCTTCCACATGACCAGGTTGCTCGAAGCCTGGTCTTGAGCACTTCCAGGGATGGGGCATCCACAGCTTCTCTGGGCAACATGTTCCAGTCTGAATTACGGCTGAGCTGCTGGATGAACCTCCCCTTTTAGCTGCCTTTTAGTATTGGTAAAATAAAAAAGTAAAGCAACATAAAGGCAGTTTCTTGTCTTTTCAGCAAACTGTTTTCCCCCAGGATGGATGTGGAGTAAGCCCTGGTAGCACTGGCTTCTTGAAGAGGCATATGAAAAATGTGTGTGTTCATGCTGAAGTGAGGACACCACACCAAAACTACAAAAGCTTGAACTGTTCACTTGGAGGGTGAGGTTTTTTATTTGTTTGTTCTGTTCCTGGAATACACTCCAGTTTACATTATTAGGTTTTCCATCTACATATAGACTGTGTGTCTCCCCTTTCACAACTTCATTCAGAGTTTTTAATTGGTGAGCAGAAAGTAAATTATAGGGATACAGAGGAGAGGGTGGATGCATTTCCATTTTTCAGGGGACTGAAATAACAAATGCCAGCTCTGGTTAGAGAAACTGCAGATAGATCCAGATCTCCTGTTAAAGGCACATGAAATTGTTCCAAGAGGACAGGAAGATTTTTTAATGAGATAGTCAAGTTACTGCAAGGTTGTCATTAAAAACAATGAGGGATACTGATTTGCCAGTTGGCTTATATCCTTGATTGGATTATTGTTGTTTACTGAATTTTCAAACATTTAAAGACAAATTCCCTAGGGTTGATTTTTTTTTTTTTTCAAATGCCTTTACAATGTGAAATGATGTAAGAGTGATTGAAAGCATCACACAAGGAGAGAAATTAAGTTTGCCTTATTACCATATGTAAATAAGAATGACTGCAACATATGTATGAAAATCAGGGAGTCAAATTATAAGTTCGTAGCAGTGTTGGAAAAATCTTAGTCCTAAAAGCTAGACACTTAGAAATGAAATATTTCTGTTGTTTGGCAGAAAAATGCTTCAGTGCTACTAAACAGGTAGCAACAAACTCAGACCGCCTTAAACCAAACAATGTAAATATTTCTACTGAATTCAATGGAACCAGTCTCCTACTGTTATGGTTTGTTGTAAGACATCTAAAACACAGATCTAGGACAATGAATAATATTATATAAGGTAGAAACAGCGGATGGCATAGTAAATGAAATCTGGGAGAATCTGTGGATAGTGCCGCATGCTAAAAAGAACTTCCACTCTGTAACTTGTAATAGTCCCAAGTGATAACAACCTTAATTTTTCCTGTTTCTTTGAGGCATAGTAGTTTTAGTGCCATATTGGAGCACCAAGTGAGTTTAGTGCAGAGAGCAGATTAATGACACTTTGTGAATCTCTTCCAGAAGCAAATGGACTTTTTTTTTAGAGGCAGCCCATGCACACGTTCATCCCACATGCATGACAAAATGTAGAGATATGTATTTACAGAGGTATCAGGCCTTAGAAAAAAATATGTATAAATAATAGCCTTTAATGGTTCAGATAATTCATCATGATATCTCACTATACATTGAATTCCATCCCTGCACAATGAATGGGAACTATTAGACTATTATTAAATAAGGCCAGCTGATGTTACTGCAGAAGATAATTACCTTTTACCACATACTTGTTTTTAATTTCCAAAAATATATGCTCTAATTTGAACATTTTGGTGTGATTTATAAAATACCCTACGAAAGTTTGGGGTTGGATTTGATTTGTAAAGTTGATTCCTAATTTTTTTTTTCTCTCCAAAATGACTCTTCTTTTTAGGTAAAGCATGTCTAATAGAAAATATTTTGATAGCTGCATAGAGTTGGTATTAGGAATGACCCTGGTCACAAAGGGCATCAGATTTGCTAGTAACAGCCTTGTATGTCTGAGTTTTGGAAAGAGCTGGGTAGAGCTGGAGACATAGTTGGAAAGTCAGCTTATTAAAAACCCTCTTCAGCATGCTCTGTCCTTTGTGGCATCCCACTCTGGGCACTAAGCCAACAGAGTGCAAATGCATCAACCTAAATGACCGTTTGTCTCAAATATAGTCTGATTTTTTGACCTTCATATTTGCCTTTTAGCTTTTCTAGTCTTTGTATTAGATTTAGTGTGTTTATAACAGGACTTAGATGCTTAAGTATCTTTGAGGACTTTGTGGAAGAGGTGTTGATAAATAGTGGGATTTCTTTTCTTCTATAATCCCACCATGGACATTTTATTTATAACACAGAAACAGTCTACAGAACTTACACAGCTTCAGGACCATGTGTGAGATACTGCAGAGCTACAAAAACCGATATAGTCTTGTAGAAAATATATCATTACTTATCCCAAACTTGAAAAGATGGTGAGTAACAGTGCTGAAGATGCTTGTTCCCATTTCTCTTGCAGAGAATAAAATTAAGCATGGCCTTTGTTGTCAGGAAGAGGTAGAAGATGAGAGCTATATGCTTTCTCAATTGATGATGCTGGAAGAATTTTGAGATACAAATGAAAACTGGTAGTGATAATTGGAAGGACAACTTTCTGAACAAATGAAAGGCTATCTGTTTTGATTTCATGCAGAATATCAAGGGAGTTTGTGCATCTGCTCTGCACTGGGATCTGGTACTTGACCCGAAGCAAGTTTGTCTTTGAGAATGAATTATCTAATTACTGCTGCAAAATTTAGAGAGACCCGATGTTGTTTCCCAGGTGGATACTGAAGAGAGGGTTTGGGTTAAGCCCCAGTGGTTGTGGTAGGAGTGCTCCAGGGATCTGGTGCCCCGATTAGTCAGGATACCACTGTAACCACCCTCTCTTACAACCACTGCAACAGCAGCACTTTTGTGATAAACTGAAAGCAACTTCACCTCCAATTAAACCCCTTCTTGAAAAATAATAATAATGTTTACTCAGAATTGAAGACTTGTTCAAAGCTTTTGCTTCATCTTTTCTGACAGTCTCTGGATTACAAAGGCGACGGGAGCGTACTACCAACTGTAGACTGCTAGCTCGCTCCTTGTATGCTCAAGAGATTGGTGGCTTTGGGATGGCAGGGCTGGAGTCCAGACCTGGCTCAAGAGACGCCTGCATGATGGATCTGGTAAATGAATCTGTCTGTAAGCATGCAGCTTTATTATACTAGGCCCCAGCTTATTTAATTTGTGAAATCTTACTGAATCACAAACCCAGACAGTGTGACAAAATTCATAGCACTACATTCATTTCTGGCATTATTTCTTTTATTAGATTTTTTCTGACTGATTGCTATTTTCTGCGTTACTGTAGTCATATATGAAGATATATGAAGTTATTTTCATTCATGGATATGTCTCCATAACATGTTGGCTCATTGCAAGCAAAACAACTGTAAAATAAAATCATTCATAGATACAGAAGACCCATTTAGCAAAGGTCTGTCTGGAAAGAGGGTCCTTGTGTGATATTTTTTGTCAGTTTGCAAACATGAGCTTGGATGGATTGTCAATAGCACGGAGTTCAGTAGGAGGCATTTTGTGAAAGGAATGGCTAATATGATAATAGAATTTATCTTCTTGTTACTGGTTCTCATTTTCCTCCCCTCACTCCATTGTTCCAAAGCTTCCCTTTTGTGCAATTTTCTAGGCATGCTAACTAAAACCACAAGTTTCAGTATTTAATACTGTGGATACTGAAAGACAATTCATTTGAATAGTCAGAAAGCTACCAGCTATTATAAGCCTACACACATCTTTATCTACTCTTCGTAGTCCCCTTTGATTGTTTAATTGTGCAATGTGAACTATATGGTTTCACCATTATGTGTGCATTTGCTTTGTTTCTTGAGTGACCTATGGGTTTTTTTCCCCCTAGAGGAGTACTCTGAAAGTTAGGTTTAACAAACATATCTTTTGGATACAAATATAATTTGATAATTCACTATCAAAGCTTCAAGCCCTTAGTGAGTTTGTATGCTCAGAAATGTGCCTCTGAAATATTAAGAGACTGGTGCGTAAGTATAATAAAAGAGAGCTTCAGCTAAAAAAGAAACAATTCCTCTCCTGTCTTGATAGTCAACTTACTGAATCAAGTGGAGAAAAAGTTATAGATGAATCAAATTAATATTCTCACTCACTGCAGGGCAGTGAAACCAGTTCTGAGAAAATTTCCAGATTTTTTTTTAATGGCATTAAGTTAGAGACTATTTCCTTTTTATCTATATGAAACAGAAGATACCCAAAGTCCAGAAGGGTCAAAATCATAAAAAGTTTGGCAATGGACTACTGCTTACCTTACAAACATCTTTAAAAGTTTTGCTGATTTGGTGAAAAAAGGTCCATACAGTATTGTATGTACATTTGGTCATCTAAGAATTTCAAGGTGGTGGAAGCCTATTAGCTAGATGTGGAAGAGAATGTAATTAAACACATTATAGATGTCAATCCTCAGTACCCATTCCATCTGTTTATGCTGCATTAAAACAAATGGAACATATGTTTGCTATCCATCCAAAATCTACTATGTAATACATGTTTTTCATAAAAATTCATTATAATTTTCAAGGTGAATTTAATTTATCTAACATTAAATTATAAATAGTGCAAAACTCATCGTTATAGCTTTTGGACACAATGTCTAGTTGGTATTTATCAATGCAATATTTTTGAAAATGAAGACATTCATTTGATATCCCTTTGTTCTGTAGTGGTTTTCATCTGCACTTGGTGGTGGAAATGGGAAATATTTCTAACAGCTGTTCTTATTTTACGTTAATATGTAACAGAGTATGTTGCCATGGACCCATCCCACTGCATGTACTTATTATGTATAGTATGCAATTCTGTCATTCTTTCTTACAACTATTACCTTACTGCCTGATCTTTTTTCACTGGAAGCAATGGGAATTCTGCTGTTGACCCTAGGCAAAGCAGCCATCAAGTCCTTGCTCAGCAAGCAGTCCTATTGTTTTCACTCAAATCACTTGCAGGTCTTGGTACTACTCAGCAGGTATCAGAATGATAGAATAAAGCCGTATGTCCCTTTTTTGCATAAGGGACTACAATGAAGCAGAGAAAAAAATAATCTGAACCTCTCTCCTCAGACTATCTTGTCATCGTCCATTTCTATTATGGATACACAGCTTTTCACTGTGAAATATGTTTCCCTAGTATGATATATTAATATTTTTTATTCATCAAATACAAGATCAGCAGTGGGAAAACTACTACCTGTTGTTTGGGCAAACTTCAGCCATCCTCAATGGCACAAGGTCAGAATCTTTTGTGGTCATTCTTTAAATGTGTGTTTATATTTTTTATTTATTCCAAACTTCTTTTTCTATATGTGAAATTTCTTCTTCTTCATTGCCTATACTCTCATTTGCTTCTTGACAGTACCTTGTTTTGTTTCCTATCTCCAATTCTTTGGCATCTTTGATCTTCTCCTTTTTAATGATTGATTTTTCCATCCCAATTGCTGCACTTTTAAATTTGTTGTTCATTTTCTCAGGCTGCATGAAGTTTTATCTGGTCCACTTTTCCGTTTTCCCTCCAATTCCTTTCCAGTTCCCCCTTCATTTAGTCTATTCTAGCTGTTGTCCATGGGCTACCTTATTCTAACTTGTTTTGCACCTTGACTACCACTTTATTTCACTCGATCCTCTGGCATCTTGCTCTGTTTCCCAGAGGAACACGGAAGGTGAACCTCTCATTAAAATGGCACAATGGAGGCAGATGACAGCTGATTAATTCCCTCCGACGTCCCTTCCATTCTTTTGCAGTTGCTCTGCTCAGAGCTTGAGAAGTGGGACAGGAAGGTGGGAAGATATGAAATTAGACTGTGAAGTGTGATCACTAATGTGCTTCAGATTACATAGTTATTACAGTCTTGGTTGCTCTTCTAATGGGGAAGCAGAACTCTGTAACAGAGAGATTGGGGCTGATAGATTTTCCTGAAAATCTAGCCAAGACTAAAATTCAAGTTTAGTTACTATGAGAATAATGCCAGAACATGTACACACATAATATGACCCTAGTTCCAAAGAATTTACAACAAAAAAACCCACACCAAAACCTAAACTAAAAGACTGGGCAATAAAGTGGGCATATGAGTTGAATGATTATTTGCATTATGTTCTTATCCATGTTTTATCTGGGGAGCTTATTCTTTCATGATTTTTCACAGTGAAAATGTGTTAAAATGAAATTTATCTGTTCCAAGAAGCTCATGTTAATTTTACATCAATAACTGAGTTTTGGATAATTACCCAAACTGGATCAAAGTAGTAACTGTTTCAGGATTCTCCTTCCCTGGTAGAGAAGTTTTTGGTACAGTTTCTAGACAGTTGGTCAAGCTGAAGCAGTCTGAGTTCACACAAAACAGTGTCTTGAGAACAACTGTGGAACAAGCAGCAAGATATTCCTTTACAAAGCAAGCCCACTAATAAATTTTGTATTCACTTGAACAACTGAACTCGTGGGAGATGTCAGATGTAGTAGGTACCCACTGGGAATCCTAGTTCAGGAAAAAGAAGTGGTCTGAAAGCCCAGTTCCTGCTCTCTTACATGTCAGAAACAGTTTTGTCACTCCAGATGAAAACGTGAGGCTTCTCTCTTATCCCTGAGCCCACATTTCAATATTACTCATGCACTGTGAAGCCCTCTGGAAAATTTCAGTTGGGGAACTGATAGTTCTGCTAAGGCTATAATCCTCACATGCCGCAGCTGCAGACAACCACCATTTGTGACAGTATGCCAATTATTTTCCAGATACCATGGCAACAAAGTAGAAGAGGAGCCCACTCCTCCCTTCACCCCAAATCCCTGAAGACATGATCCTTGGGCCACCTTGGGGCTGACGCAGGAGATCCAAGCAGAATGCAAATGTGTTGAAGCAAACTACTCTCTAAAAAGCAGCAGGGGAAAAGATGACTATTTTCTATTACTTGTGTGTTTAGCAACATTCAAAGTTTTAGTTTTGTGTGGAATACTCTGCTGAATTTAGGCATAAATTGGTGTCCTGGCCATGTAAACATTATTGTGTTTACCTTTCGCTCCAGGCCATGATGTGCTCCACTATGTGTTGCTTTGCAGCACCTTTAATTTCCACCGTATCTATCAAATCCCTTACAAACTGGGGTTATTTGCCAGCCAAAAGGTCAGCTTAGGACTTTTATTTATGAGACAAGAATGCATCAGTGTATAAGCTAAAGCTGTTTTAATTAGCTTACTAAAGGTGGTTTATTTTGTTTTGTTTTGTTTTTATCTCTGGATTCTCCCTCGTATCAACAGGTGCAGTCAAAACATAATACGTTTTTCAGAAATACACATTCACTAGTGGCAGAAGCCATTAGTTCAGCTCTCCTGATTGCCTACCGCAGACCGCAGAATCTCCCCATGCTGGCTCTGGCTTGAGCCTGGTAATTGTTTTTGACTAAATCACGTCTTCTGGGAAGGCATGTGGGACTGAAAAGGTAAATCCAGTGCCAAATTATGTAGTAGATTAAATGCATGAGTCTTTCACCTCCTGAGACTTAATTTAGGCTTTGATTCTGAAACACAAAATGCACCAAATAAATGCATTTATAAATTGTTGGAGATAGTAGCATGGATGATATATAGGCAGGATGGTGAACAAGCTTTGTGGACTCTGGATTTAGTATGCCATTGCCTTTAACTGAGTAACAGACAGACTTAGAAAGATGTTCAAAGCAGCTCACATATCACCAAGCTGTTTTATAAGAGTGAGGCTAACTTTGTAGTAAGAAAATCTTTTGCTAGTGTAATTGTATTGCTGGCCAGAACTCTGCAAACTAATTTTTCAGTTCAGCAGTGGAATTGAGGGAAAATAAAAATTCATACTAGGCAGAGATTCATTCTTTTGTTCTACATCCAGTTGGGAAATGCACCAGTCTCCATTAACATGAGCCAGTGAAGTACATGTTCCCAGGTGGATGCATTTCCCCCTTCTGTCACCTTTATAGGGATAAATTACATAGCTTTGGTTTAGTTCTCACTGTTGCATAGCCAAAATATTCAAGGCCAATAAGGGCCTATACTTTATGAAATATTACCAAATGTTGTTTATTTGTATCAAAAAATATTTCAAGAAGTTGAAGATTTTCATCTTCTTAGGAGACTGTGTTGCTCAGGATCTTTGAAGTACTTCCATTGTTTCTGACATTTTTTTCTGACTTTTGATAGAGATGACTTTCTACTGCTAAATGAAAGTTTTTATCCTTTAGGTGGATGTTTATGACTAGTTACATAGGTAGTCTGCTGGATATTTCGCATCACTCAGTTACTGTCATTTTGCTTACGCATCAAGGAAGCATCCTCCCAGGCTGGGGCATTGTGTTGGCAGTCCATGAACAAAACATGTGGAACCTCTCCTGACTTCTAAGTACCGTAACACTGGTGAAATCAGCATAGAATTAATAAACAGAAACAAAACCAGCAAAAGTAATAAGGTACAAGATGACAAACACACATCATTTTCTTTAGTCTCTGTGTGTCCAAATACAGGTGATTGACAAATGTGGATTGTGGTTTGCTTTTTATGGGGTTTTTGTTGCTGGTTTTTTTCTTCCTAGCTGTATTGTGTGTGGTGAACTGTAATGAAGGAAAATTATTATGAGTAAGGTTGTCTTGCTGGATTTTGTCACCCAATTGGGATGTAAGAGGAGGCCCCCTGTTCAATGAGTGAGCAGCTATGCATTCGGACATCCTCTGCTAGTACTTGGTATATTTCACGCTATTGGCCAGGGAGGGAGACCTGCTTTCAGATATGTCTTTTGGCAATTTTCGAAGAGTGCAGAATCTCTTTTGTTTCCATCTTTTGCCCCAGACTCTTTCCAGTATAATCCCTGTTTTACTTGGGAATGCAAATACCCATGCAGAGTTTTGCAGGTAGACAGGATGGTGACAACGTGATCTAATTTGGGATGTTTCAGCTAGAGTACTCAGCCCTGGATAAAAGCATCCATACCTTTTAGATCAGTCATGCAATAGTTCAATTTAGTTTGCACAATCAAGAGTCCCTGAACAGGCTGAAAATTACAGCCTGCAAGATGTAGTGGTTGAGAAAAATGCCACTTCTATTGCTTAGCACGTCATTATTAGAGTGCTTTGAATTCTTTCTCAAAAAGAGAAAAGGGACTTGCAAAGGCTATTTTCTCAGTTTGCATGTTTGATCAAATCCTGATTTTCAGAAATTGCAATTTACTCAGGAAAAAGCAAAAGTAAACACTTAATTTTTCATTTGTAGCAGACAGGTATTATCCTCTTTTAGGGAAA
The DNA here is from genome assembly GCF_000690535.1 of Cariama cristata. NCBI lineage: Eukaryota > Metazoa > Chordata > Aves > Cariamiformes > Cariamidae > Cariama > Cariama cristata. The sequence continues at coordinate 27,358 of NW_009617856.1, forward strand.
TGTTCTTAAACATTTTAGATTTTGACCTGCTCATAATGTCACTCCAACATGTAGTGAAAGAATAGAAACAGTAATTATTGGGGGAAGCTACTGTTGGTTTATGTTCTCTGTGTTTCCTGGGATACTGGTGGTTTCTCTAGACTGATTCTACCTCACCTTTATTTCCAGAGTTTCTATTTGTAAAAGGGCTCTGGAGTCGCAGTTTTGGGTGCTACCACATTCTCATAGGCACTAGACCAGCAAGGGAAGGGGAAAGTAGAAGAGGAACTGTTCCAGCACACTACAGACTTCCATTCTGAAATCTAGAGAATCAAAATTGAAACAAAATATTAAGTACATGGTTCTAAAGTCAGTGTCATGATTTGAATGTAAATCTGAATATCTCAAAATATGAAATCTGAACATTTTGAAATGCCTTCTTTTTTTGGTTTGTTTGTTTATGTTCAAGGAAAGGAGAAAATTCTGGTTGGAAATCTTATTAAATGGTTTCAAACCCACCATGGACTTGACAGTGTTTGCATTAAGATCTACTATGTCTTTTAAGGATTGCAGGTCCAAGTTTTTGTTCAAACCGGTTCGGCATATGCTCATTAACCAAAGCAAGGGTTTAAACTTTGGTTTCCCATATTGCTGGCAAGTGATATAACTGCTAGATGACCGAGTAAATTGCACTTTCTCCATTTAAACCAGTGAATATTTAGTTTATTGATATAAAGTAAATCAGCTTCAACAAGGGAAACCGAGAGAGACAAAACTTCTACCAAAGTAACCCTGAGGGTGACTAATTAATGGAATGATTAACTCCATTATTGATAAGCTAAGGTGTCTAGTCTGTGTTCAAGAATAAACCTAGCTCTCTTCTGTCCTCAATGAGTGCTCTGACTGCCAGAGTGGTTATCTGCAATGAAAGAAGGGGTATTATCCCCACAGACTGCATTCTGAAAGCAAGAAAACTCCTTATTAAAAACTGATTATATTGAAGCTGATATAAATAGAATCATAGAATCGTTTAGGTTGGAAAGGACCTTTTAAGATCATCGACTCCAACCATAAACCTAGAACAGCCAGGACCGCCACTAAACCACGTCCTTAAGCACCACATCTACACGTCTTCTAAATACCTCCAGGGATGGGAACTCTACCACTTCCCTGGGCAGCCTGTTCCAGTGCCTGACAAACCTTTGGGTGAAGAAATTTTTCCTAATATCCAATCTAAACCCCCCCTGGTGCAATGGGAGGCCGTTTCCTCTTGTCTTATCACTTGTTACTTGGGAGAGGAGACCAATCCCACCTGGCTACCCCCTCCTTTCAGGTCATTGTAGAGAGCGATCAGGTCTCCCCTCAGCTTCTTCCTCTCCAGACCAAACACCCCCAGCTCCATCAGTCGCTCCCCATCAGACTTGTGCTCCAGACCCTTCACCACTTTCATTGCCCTTCTTTGAACACTTCTTTGGCACGCTTGTGTAGACACATACATACATAAAATGCATGCATGCTTGCAGAAAGTTTTGTATTTGCTGACTCTGTATTTTTAAACTAAAATCTTTCTACCAGGACATTTCTGACCAGCTGAAATAGCAAGACAGTCATCATGACTGATTCTACCACCAGAGCTCATATTTGATAATATTTGACATCACTTTTCGCTTAGATTTTCTTGCTAAATAAGTGAGATTTGGCTGGAGAACAGTATGACATTAGATTTACCATATTGTAAAAGTGTTCATGTTTTCTAATTAGTAGTTTTGTAATATGTTATACTAGATGTTCAGAACATGTCCAGATTTTAAATCATTAGTATCATTAGAAATGCAGTAAATGTGATAATTAAAATATCAACAGTTTGGCAGTCTGGTTCCTTGGGTGTA
>NW_009617856.1:29256-45494 GCF_000690535.1 Cariama cristata
CATTTATCATGCAGTTGTGAGGCAATCGGTTCTGGAGTGAAAAAACAGCCAGTTTAGAGCTCCTAGCAGGAGTAGAGAAATCTTCCACAAAGGCACTGGAACAAATCCTCCACTTACAGGAATTAGCAATAATTGCAGGGGATGTCTTTTTTTTTTTTAGGATGGCATATGAAAATCTACAGAACAACAGACTGCATGTTGTTCAATTATTCCATGGAGTAGGAATAAACACACCGTACGTTCAGGGAGTTAAAAAGAAAAAAAAATCATACCTGATATTTAGACTAGAGTTAGCTCAATGTCTCTAGTTGGGATTTGACCCATTACTTCAGAATAACAGAGAAAGGAAAAAGAATAATTTTGGGTATTTTTAAAGGAAATTATGATAGGGATGTGTCAGGTGTCTTCTCTCATGTTTGCCTCATCCAATTTAGGCTCTGTAAAAGCCATGACAGGGTCAGGGAATGCATGCCAATGGTAGCACTAATGACTGGATGGGACATTGCGTTTACATTGTTCTGTACTTTAATCTTAGAATTCATTGTTATTGATATCATCAACTGATACCATGGTATTATGAGAGTTAATGTCTATAAAGTTTCTCCACAACCATCCAGTTGTTTTTGGCTCTCAGTTCATCAGACGTTAAACATTATAAAACAGTGCAGGATTGTTCCCACCTTAAAGTCCAACACTCTTCTCTATGCATATGACTAAATGGCTCATTTTATTATTTGCTTCTTGTTAAGTATAATAAAAATTCTCTTTCACACCCAACAGGCTTTTTTTGTGATGGTCTCTTCATTCCTCTGATGATGGCAGTTATCACAATGAGAAAAAGCAATGGGTGGGATCCAGCTCATCTGCTACTGGTCCAGATTTTCTGTCATGGTCCGTTGCTAGATAATTTATTTTTGATTTTACAGTTCAAAGATCATGGGAGCTGGATCCCTAGAGCTGCTGCCTATGCAAGGCTCTTATTCTACCAAGTACAGCTCCAGGTACAGGTTAGTCCTACCTAGGAACAAAGACCTATGGGCCCCAGATTTCAGAAACTTTGCTGTGAAAAATAGGCAGCCCAGCAATCCCCTCATCTTCTCCAGTAAGATTCATAGAAACATAGAATCATTTGGGTTGGAAAGGACCTTTAAGATCATCGAGTCCAATTGTAAAAGCTGAAAGGTGGGGGACTTCTAGTAGATAAAGGTGAAGTTTATCTTTTGACTCATACTTCAGGTAGAGATCTATCCCCTGAGAACTCACATTTCAGTTAGAAACTCAGAGCTTATGCAATTGTATTCATGATCTCCTTACGCACAAAGTTAATGAGACAGAAAGTTCCCTACCTTCTTAGCAAACACCAAAAATACCTGCCAGCAAATAAATATTTATTCAATTTTTTTTTTCAGCAAACATTTATTCCAGTTACTGAAATCCATTTCAGTTAACAAGGATACATCTCATTTCACACACTTCCACTATGTACCAAACATTGCTAAAAACTTGCAACATGGATAACAAAAACTGTTCTCCTGGACTTGGAAGGTGGAAGCCAAGGACACACTTTAGCTGCAGTCATCCTGCTAAATGGTAGCTGATGACAACACGTTCACCTCTGTTCAGCGAGGACTTCCTTAACTAACTTGATCGTGACCTAGCAAAAAAAGAGTCCTAGGCAGAGCTGAATTAAAAATCCACCAGGTTTCAGCTGAATGAAAGTTTTCTGGCAAGATACTCTTATTTTTTTCAGTGGCCTTTTGAGCTAGGGCAACTCTGTGCAAACCATAAAGAAAGATTTAAAGGCATTTTTATATAGGTAGAGATGCAGGTTTTCCCAGTCTCTCTGTTTACACAATAAGAGATGCAGAACAGGCTGAATTTTGCTCTGGGTTTTATTACATCCCCTGTTGGCAGCATGCAGTAAGAAGGCAGTAGAACTTAGATTTGTTTTTAAAACACGGTAAATCAGTTTTGGAGGGAGGAAATTTTGGAAGCAGTATTTTGCAGTAAGACCCAAAATACTGCAGAAGGAATCTAGTGTGTTTTAGCTCACATCCCACACAGGTACATAGGTGACAAAAGGGAGACTAGGGAAAATGTGGGCTCATTGCTCAACAAGATGGAGGATCTGGTTACACGGGACATGGAAAAGGCTGAAGTACCGAATGCTGTTTTTGCCTCAGCAGTGTGCCCTAGGATCAAAAAAGGCTAATGGTATCCTGGGCTGTGTTAGGAGGAGTGTTGGCACCAGGTTGAGCGTGGTGATCCTCCCCCTCTACTCAGCACCGATAAGGCCACATCCAGAGGACTGTGTCCAGTTCTGGGCTCCCCAGTACAAGAGAGACATGGATATACTAGAGAAAGTCCAACGAAGGTCAATGAAAATGATGAAGGAACTAAAGCATCTCTCCTATGAAGAAAAGCTGAGACAACTGGGACTGTTCAGCCTGGAGAAGAGAAGGTTCAGAAAGTATCTCCTGTATATAAATGTATATAAATACCTGATGGGAGGGCACAAAAAAGATAGAGCCAGGTGGTCTTTCCAGTGGTGCCCAGTGACAGGACAAGAGGCGATGGGCACAAACTCAACACAGGAGGTTTTGTCCAAACATCAGGAAACACTTTTTTAAAGTGAGGGTGACAGCACTGGCACAAGTTACCCACAGAAGTTGTGGAGTCTCCATCCTTAGAGATATTCAAAAACCATCTGGACATGGTCCTGGGCAACCTGCTCTAGGTGGCTCTGCTTGAGCATGGAGGTTGGACCAGAAGAGCTCCAGAGGTCCCTTCCAACCTCAACCTCTCTGTGATTCTGGGATCCCATTTGTCGATCAGAGGATCCCTGACTAAGGTAAGTGAGAACAATTCTTTCTCTCAAGCAAGTGAAAAAATTAGGGTATATGGTTCTGACGTAACTTCAGGATTATTGTGTTTCCAAAGTTATGCCTTAGAGAATAAATTTGCCTTCATGGTGTTAGAAGGGAACAATTGTTTTCTCGAGTAATTCTTTCTCTCTAAATATCTGGATGAGGAACATGCTGACATCAATAATTTAACCTTTCATATGCTTTCTAGTAGTCCATGGAGTCTAGTTACACAGTAGACCATGAAATTAAGTTACCACTAGACAGAAAAGGAAAAACTCTCTGTGCTGTTATTACACACTAAAGAGAGCTATCACATCACCTTTTTGCTGGTCTAAACTTGAACTTCATCACAATATGAAGAGTTTGTGTTTTCTTGTATCTGTGAGTGGTTGTAATTAATGCAAAACCTTTATATTATAAATGTTCGTAAATCAGATGCCAGGACTAAATGAAAAATGTGTAGTTTTAAAAATCACATGTTGTCACAGCCTGAGATACGAAATATCAATTCCCTATAAGCACTGTTTAAAATGCTTTTTAAAGCATTTTGTACATGTAATAGTGTATGGCAGGGGAGGAAGAAACAGTTGTACAAAATAGGTTACACATAAATAAGTTGTATCAACATGAACCAAATAAAATAAGCTCTCAACTTAGCCCATAACTGTTGGGTGACCCCCAAAAATACATTAATTTTTGTCACTCAGCTTCTTATGGCTTGATTTCCCACACATGACAGTGCAGGTAATGATGCTGAATTTGAAGAAGAACATTGTGGTCCATATACCAGACCTCTGTGGTGGTGGTTACCACCACAGGAATTATCTGTGCTCTTTGCTGATGGCCCTGGGAAATACTGAACAGTGTTTCTCCTATAGACTCCAGGAAAGCAGCAAGCATTCAACCCTCTGGGTTTTTTTTTTGTGTGTTCTTAATTTTTCTTCCTCTTTCTTTTTTTTTTTTTTTTTTTTGGGGGTATTTATATATTCAGAGCACCCAGAATGTATAAGTTTTTAGGAAGAAAAAAAAATATTTACTCTCCAGCAGTGTACATTGTACAGTGTACATTCGGAAATTAATGCCGCTGAAGTTTGATTCAGTAGCATCATGACCTATGAAAATTTATTTAGATTTTTTGACAATTAAATATAAATCTTGAAACATGCACGTATACCTGTGAATTTTTTGTAACCACAGAATTAAGCAACACTCTAAAAGAAAGCTTTAGAATGAGGAGAAATATCAGCCCTTGCTGAAAGGGCCTAGGAAAATTGAGCTGCAGAAGGAAAAATAAAAGTAAATAAGATGAGATCACTAGCAAAGAGACTAACAAGTAACTATTTTTCAATGCGCTTTTCAGGCCTTCCTTTGCCTGGCTTATCCAGACAGGTGCAATGGCATTTTTGCCTCGGTATATGAGTGAGGTCCGTGCCATTGCAGTCAAAGTTTAAGAGTTTTACTCTGAAGACTGCACAGTTGGCTGATGAATGTAGTACCTGTTTATACACCGACAAAGACAGAAAGAGACTGTGTTTCTACAGGAGTAAGAAAACCTAGTCAAAGTTCTGTAAATGAAGTCAAAGAAAGTCCATGCATTTCCGTATATTTTAAAGTGCAGTGAAAGAAAATGAATGCCTGTGTTGTAAAGTGTTGTATTTACTTGCATACCATTATGAAAAAAGCAGGTAACACTTTTATCAATGTTTTTAAAATGTGTGTTCAAACTGCATAAAAAGTAAAATACCGAAATCAGTTATCAGGGTACGGGAGGGCAGCAGTTACTTGGGGCCGTGGCTGTGTGTAACTGTGTCAGCAACATGTCCACAGGGGGTCTGCGTACTGCCCATTTTCCCTCCATCTCTCCTCCTACACTGAAGATAGACAGACTTTTGACCAAGGCAATATGTGAACATTTGATCCCATATCCAAAAAAAAAGGAGGACTGTATCCTATGGTCTTTTAAAAGCCTCTCTTAGTCCTCCTCTTTTTAATTTCCATATTTAAGTGGTACACAGGAGATAAAGTATTTTTTCAAATCAAACGGGAAAGGTCTTTACTTAACTTCAGATATCATGATTATTGTCTGTGAGGATCACTAGTATCCGACTAAGAAATAGAAGGGGGATGAGAAGGACCATTTGCCTGCCAGGCTGGCCTAAGTAGGATATACATATGGTGAGACAGGCACTGCTCATAGGAGCCTGAGATCAAGCGCTTCGCTTCTGCTGGATGGATTTGAAACGTGTAACTGTGCAGGAAGCAATCACCATGCTCATTTCTGCCTGATCCAGAAGGGTGTTCAGAACCCAGTATCGACTTGGCAATTTAATCAGATGTCACTCAGCATTTATCATCTGCTCTATTTTACTGGAGTTTAATTTTGCAGGAATTTTGCTTACAAAGCTTAGAAGACTTTTTCGAAAGGACCATGCACTTTGCAAAGGCAAAATTTAAAATTTCTTTTATATGCCAACACAAATAAAATTTCCCAACCTGCAACCAAGTTCATGTGTTTGTTTCCAAATGAGAAAAAAACCCTAACAATGAATTCTATGGTAATTGAAAGAGTAACAATTGTAAAAGTTTTGGTTCACTGGTTCGTATTGAATGTCTCTTCTCTTTTCAAAAGAACAGCCTGATACTTGGATCCAAATTGTTCTCTAACACAGACTTCTTAATATCCTGCTGTTTTGAAACCATACTTTATCAGCCTCATTATTGACTTGTAGATGCATTATAACTGAAAATCAATCTGAATATAAATCTTACTCCTCAACAAGCTGGAATATTGAGAAGGCTGAGATTTCTATCCCAATTTTTCAATTCTTCCACATAGCTCAATAAAGAGCTGTAAAAAACCACAAATCTTCAAGTCTATCAGAGATGTCACAAGAGGAAGAGCTGAGGATGAAATGGTTTAAGAAAGCTTAAGTAAGAAAAGTGAATTAGAAAATGGTCCTAAGAACATATCAACAAAAAAATACTTTCAACATTTATGTTCTGGGTTAAATATGATGTTGTTCTGTAGTCAAATGTATTGTGTGCTATATAATTTCACAGCAGGGGAAAATGAATTTTCTTGTGATGTCTTAGTAAATTCTCAAATAGAACAAAAAATCCATGAGATGGTAAATGATCCTCTCTTATTGATCTTAGTGGAATGTTTATTTTTAACCCCAATTTTGTCAATTTTAAGAGAGAAGGAACTACAGAGAGAAGTGGAATCAGTAATAAATTAGACTTAGATTAACAGGAGCAGAATTTCCATTTCCTTCTATATTCACAACCTCCTTGCTGTACAGTCACTTAAACTTTTTGTGTTACAGTTCCCGCAACTAAAAACTTACACCCTTTCTACAGTGATCTTTGCCAGGGTTCTGTCTGTGGTTTTTCTCCTCCTAAAACTGAGTGAGGTCAGAGGGTTTTTTCTGAGCTGCTTGAAACCTCTGCAGTGCATTACCTGTTACTGAAGCAAAAGACGACTATTCATCTTACGATATTCCGAGGATACAGTAAAAGCTCTGAGAAGAGGTAGAATGAAGTCTGTTGATCAAATTTACTAGAATGAATTCTACCCAAAGAAAGAGAACAGGTCATGTGGAATTCTAGAAAATGAAAGAAATTAGAAACCTGTGTGCAACTCGACCATAGCAGAGTAAGCTTGATCTTAGCATCTTATGAGGAACTGAGAGGACTAGAGCAATAGAGTATTATTCATGCTCACAGATGCACAGCTTAAGATAAGCCTTTGATTATTCAGCATGGAAGAGATACTTCCAAGCTAATTATGAAATTAATCAGACATCACCTGGTTTTCATCTATGGAAAAATAAGTCTGCTGCTTTGCTGACTGGGATTCAGAACAGCAGTTTACATGAAAGACTAGTCAATGTACAGAAGCTACACCAGTTAATACAAATTTCTGATGTTATTCAGCTAGTATTCTGGACACTTGAGTATTTCAATAAAAATGGCAAGGTTATTTTTCACATGTCTTGAATTATATCATCCCATTTTGCAATAGGACCATTTAATTACAACAGCCCTAACCATTTTTGAGATGTAAGTAAATCAGTCTCTTGATAAGGTCAGTTGAAGCAACTAAAATTTAATGGACAATTCCAGCAGACAGCAGTATTTAACTGTCTGAGGGCAATCCTTGCAAGGAAGTTTGTTTCCAGACAGCTGAACTATCTAACAATGAAAGTTCAGATTTGTTTTTATTTTTATTTTTATTTTTAATTTTCTTTAAAATGAGGGCAGATCTGGAAAGACTGTAAAAATTCCCCAAAGGAAAAAGATATTTAAGAAATAATTCTGATAAAGAATGTACCTAAGATCACTAAATGCAAGACAAGTACAGTCTAAAAACTGTGACTGGTAACATGCAATGGCATTTAAATGTAGATCCACTATTTTAACCCGGGATAAATCAGAACTGAGCAACCATTAATCACGCAGTCTGCTTTTCCAATAGTTTTTTGGTTTTGTTTGAATGGTTTCTTTCATTTGTTTTCTGTTTTAATCCATTTTAGTCAACTACCTATATTGATCAGTACAGAATTAACCTGTGTGTGAAGCAAAAGGAAAAAACCTTTTGGTAAAGCCCGAGATCTTCCTCTCCTCTCTCTTCATTCCTGTCACCTTCATCCTCTTCTCTGCTAAACCAGATATGAGATCTAAGAAGTGAACCTAAGGAGCAGAAAAAGGATTTCTGGCAAATGGTTGGGATTTAGAGGTCAAGATGTATAGGGGTCAACTGAGAAAAAGAAAAATCAAGATGAATTGGAAATTACACAACAGAGTATGAAGTTCTGGAAGTCAAGGAATGAAGAAGTAGAAACAGACTAAAACTGTAAATCAACACTAAAACAATACTTCAGCTGAGCTTTCTGTCTGCAGACTGCTGGTGGAAACAAAGGGCAGGATGGTGAATGGGAACGAGAGGATGACACCAGTATGATCACAGCTGAGCTAGATGCAGAAATCACAGGCTACGTCTGTGCTGCAGGGAAAAGCAAACATGAGGCACACCATATGTTCAAGATGTCCACTTCCTTTGTAACACCTGTATGTCCTGTCCTGCTGCTAAGCAATTAAATCTATTTCGTTCAGATAAACCAGACACAGTTCTTTGTTCTGAAGAGGTGGTCGTATTGATTGTTGCTACAGCTCCAACTTCTTAAGTTAATTTGTTAATTGGGTGAACATGATGTCTTTTAAGTATGGACAAAAGAAAAGAAAATAACAACATGTTGACATTTCAAGGCAGCCTGCTCATTTGGTAGCTCCAGGACAACTAAGCCCATCCCTGCACAGCAGGAGAGAGCTGGGAGTCCCCAGCTGTCCAGGCTGCAAGATCCTTCACAGTATTTGACTGTTGCATCTTTTCTATATGACTCTCTTGAGCCTTTTTAAGCCCATGCTTAAAACAAAGCACAGAGTTTGTTATTTTCCAGGTGAGACATTAGGTGAATTCTGCTTGTGTCTTTCTACTCGCTCCACAGCTGTTGCACGTGGGCAGCACCCACTTAGCACAGGCAGGGAACATACACATTGCAGGGTGCTGTTTCATACATGCCTCCATCATCCAGTGCCTAGCAGCAATTTGGATATTGTCAAGTACAGGAGATACAGGGTTTTCCCGTAACTGTGCCTCCCCTGCTGTCGGGCATAAACCCAAGTGTGCTACAGCAGAGTTCTCACTGCCATTGCTGAAAAGTACTGATGTGAAAACTAAATAACTGGGCTGCCTTCAAGAACAGAGCGTGTTTGTTTGGGTTAGAAATTTTAGTTGTTCCAACCTGTACCCGTTGGATAAGAGAAGACATTTGGGAGAAATCTGTTTTTCCTTTGTCTTGCCAGTAAGAGCTCTGGTAGATTGGAATGGTGACTTAGACAAAGAAACCTGTGTGACCTTGTGTCATTCTGCAGTTCATCCCCTCCTGTTTGTTTGTTTCTGTCCAAGTTATGGCAGTATCTCTTGTCAAGACGCAAAAATGTAGTTTCTCCATCTACATCCCAGGTAAGATCATCCTACTGCATTTTAGCCATTCCAAACAGATTTCTCAGTCACCAAGGCTGTAATTGCCGGTGATAGGACGTACTGGGGTTTTACAATTGTAGATATTATACAGCTTATTTAAATAGCTACTTATGGCCTGAAACTCTGTTTTTTGGCTGAGATGTGTGACTCTGTACAAAACTGCTTTGTCTTTATGGTGATTTCTTTCAGTAACTTCTGCAAAGAGGACCAGGGGCTAAGCTCTCACGAATCCAGCAGCTGATACAGCAATAGGGTGGGCAAGCTTCATCACCAAACCCATCCTAACAGGCAGAGGGTTTTTTTCCTTCTGAGGAAATGTCCAAAGTGGAAAATATTTCTGTTTTTTTTACCAATTTGATGATGAGTGCAGGCCAAGTAAACTTGGTTCTACCAACATTTTTCAACTTTTTCAATATTGCTATCAGGCACCTTAGCAAGCTAAAGGAGAGAGAGCACTGGTGACGCTTGTAATCTTCTGCTGGCTGCATGCCTTCCTGACTCTCTGTCATACTCTTTTTCTATGCAGTAAATCTACTGTCAATTAAGAGCTATATGCAGTTCATTAATGAGTAACAGATCTAGATTTATGATCTTTCAGAGGAAAACTTCAATTTCCTCCCAACTTCCTCCCTCACACAACATATTGACATTAGAGGCAAGAGAATGAGAAAACAATGTTTTTATATGCTTCTCTTATCATACTTTCCTAAACCATGCAAAGGTGAATGTGCTATAGTTTTCACGGAAACAAAAAGCAGTTGCCGCAAAGTTCAGTTTCCTTTTCAGCTGGGCAAGAAACAATTATATGAGAAGCAATGACTAAAACCTTGTCTTTCATTAAACTATATACACTATAAATGCCTTCTCAGAAAAAGTAGCATTTACAGATGAGTTTCACTCTGGCAAACTTGGGCATGTACTAGGAATTATGATTTCTAATCTATTCTTGCTCCTGATTTTGGCGTGCCCAGGCTACATGATACCCAAGGACAACAGAGATGGAAGAGCCTGCGCAGTCGTGACAGCTTTGCCCCATAGAGCAGCTAGTAGCCTGCTTGCTCACAGTTTGGGTAATATGGTTCTGCCTTAAAAAAAAATGCTACAATTTTGTATCTCCAAGCATCAACAAGGAGTAAGATGAAAAATAGCACCTCTTTGAGACATGCTAGTGTTCTTCCTCAAGGACGTTTACTTCTACTCTGCTTCTTGTGCCAGAAGCACAGTATAGCCTGAAGTATAGCTCTTAAATGTGATAAAATCTGTGTGAATCAGCATTAATGACAACGGAAAAGCTTGCTATCCCCACCAGATATTTTAGAATTGCCTGAGATTTTTAAACTTAAACAAAATCCTTCTATATAAACCCCTTATACAGACTATGAACAACAAAAATGATCAGAACATACAAAGCACAGGTTTTTTAGTGTTTTGACAGTCAACAGTGTACTTTAAAATGTTTTTTTAACTTAAAGATACAGTAGCCTAGAATCTACAACAGTTAGGAAAATAGCTGAATGCAGTTTTTTTCTGTAAGTTATTTCCACTGGTTGACCTCCAGTCCCAGTAAAGCTGTTTGAGCTATCGTCAATGAAGTTCTAATTATTAAGATCCATTTAATCAGAAGAGTTACTGTTGAGCCCTATTAGGAAATAAAAGAACAATAGTCCTGGCTCAGAACAGCATCATATCTTTCACTTTATTTGTAATGCTTCAAAGCCTTTATATTTTGAGACAACTACCCTAATACAGTATTGAAGGACTTAGACTCAAGACTAACTTAATCTGACATCGTTTTGGCAGTTGCGGTTACACAGTTACACCCACACAGTGATGTTTTACAGAAAAAAAAAAAAAAAGTAAATTTGGAGGAAGATTCCTGGGATGCCCAGCTGATATACAGTTTTAATGGTGTATGATACCGTATAATTTCTGTAACAATGAGATATGTCAGTAGTGTAACAGAAAAGTGAAAAGTCAACAAGCATGTGTGAAGCATGTGAGAAGAGAGTAAACTTTACTGCATTCATTAGCATTTGTTCTTTACTATACCACCGAGCTACATATCAACTGGTTTTCCTGATACTCTTCCAGCTTAAGCATGTGAAGCTAATTGGTTTCTTCATTTGGTTGATTGGTCATTTGGCTGGCAAAATTTCAACTCTAATCAACTCAAAAACAAGGAAAAGTCAACTTTTTGACCAATCATAAATATAATTTTAGATTTGGGCATTAGTTTTATTAAAAGTCTTTACATTAAAATTGAAAGAAAATCCAATTTCTTTGAAATGTCAGAAGAAAACTTTATGATACCAAAATGAATGATCTGGTAAAACTAAAATAAATTAACTAATTTTCCATGTCACTGAATCTAACTCCCATCAAAAAAACAGTTTAGTTAAAATAATTTTCCTACAACAGCTCCAAGTGAGAAATAATTTCTTAGGCATATTAAGAGGTTTGGCTCCTCAGTTCAAATCTGCACATCCACTTTCCCTGCTCATGAACTAAAAATAGAGTTCAGAAAACCTTTGTGTTTAACCAAGTATGAAACTTCTCTTTCTGTATAAAACTGTCTTTAATAATTTCTGTGTAATAACGTTAACAAAAAAACAAGGTTTAAGAATACATACAATCTGTAAAAGCATAATGCTGCTAACAGGTATTTAAGGGCATTTTTCCTTTAAAAAAATAAGGCATAATGTATCTTCACTTCCATATACAGATGAGAAAACTGATTGGTCTCATCTTTATTCTCCTCAGTGCTTTGGAAGCATGTCCTTACATACATTAGTTGTATCTAAACAGCAGGTCCTATTGAACTAGGAGGCACTAGGTTTGTCGTGCATTATTCTTTTGGCTTATCTTTTCCATCTCTGAAGCGTTACTGGATCGTTTGTTAAAGAACCCCACCAGCGTGGTGGCGGGTCCGAGCAGCTGCGGGCTCCCTTCAGTTGCTCCTAACGTGGATGCTGCTGCGCCTGTTGCACCATCAAGCTTGGAAAAACCTGAGCTGAGCACTGGTGCTGTGCTTCTGAAAAGCACATCATGGAGTGCACAGCAGAAGTGAAGGGCAAGCAAAGGAAATCTTGAACAGCTTTGTGACACCGGGCAGCTCTGGTAAGCTGACACAGCACCTGATAGAAACCAGAGTGTTCACCCCTCTACATAATGAGCTGGCATCTCCTTTGCTGCTATCAGGATACCCCACATCAGGGGCACCTCCAGCTCTCTTCAGCCTTCAGCAAATGCCCACGATGCTCCACCTTGTGCCCCTGCTTCTGCCCTCAGAAGCTTACAGAAGACTTAGAGAAACTTAGCCTCTGACAGAGCTTACAGAAGCCCAACAGTATCACTGTTGTGCACACAGTGGAGGACTCCTTGGTTTCACTTCACTTTTAACAAATTTGGCAAAGAATGTCTGTATCGCTTCCGTGCCACTTTTGACATCTAGAGTGCTGAAGACATCTCAATGGTAGACAAAATACTGCTCACCAAGATCTTAAGCATTTTAGATTCATCATTAAAAGAAAAAGACTCATAAAAGATATGCTGCTGCTCATATGACAAAAGTCAAGTGTCAATATTTAAACGGTTGTATGTTTTAGTTACTTTGCTGTCGAATATCATTTTACTTGATATTTCTTGGTTTACAGTATGTGTGAGTCAGCTGTCATCAGGAGCTCATGCTGATCTGCAAACAAAAGCAGACAATCTGCTAACAAAACAGAACGGATACGTAGATTGAAAATTATTTCTCTTTCATTTAAGGCCAAATTGGCTAACGGCAGTCTTCAAAATGGAAGACATGTCAGTCAACAATATCTCTCACCATCATTTATTAATTCAGGCCTTGATTATTCTATCCGAGTCAAACTGGCAGTGCATCTATGGTTACACATACAGTGTTCATAATAAATTACAATGATTTGTCAGTTAGTTTAAATAGCTATTTACATAATAAATTATTTATGTAATCTGTAATATTAACAATAGTGACATAGGACTGCCAAATATTTTCCTGCAGAACTGTTTTTCTTCTCTTATTATTCTCCAAGGAAAGGAATCTCTGGGTCCTCTTAATTTTAGTCTCCTCATAACTAAGGAAACTCATTTTTTTGCTGCTTCATTGAAGAAGACATCTTTTCACAACCTTGAACTTACTCATCCAACCTGAATTTCCTAAAACCCTCACATCTTTCACAGACTAAGACTCTTCCTAAGGAAAATGACAGAACCTGACATAATCTTATCCATCCCGTGGCTATTTTTCCTTAGGCAACAGCTTTTTCCTTGTCACAGTTGCAGAATTTTCTCGACCTATCTGCACGCCTCACATTTTCATCTGACCTTGAAGGCATCTCTTTGCAACTTTTCCGTGCTCATCCCTAGGCTTTCTCACATAAAGATGTGAGAAGGCTGAACTACATCCCCAAGTATTTCTCATCTGTTTTAGAGGAACCACCTCAGTAAGCCCCCATCACCTATTCCTTCCACTTGCAAGCCCACATCTTTATGCTCTGTCCTGTGCTGTCCTTGCCAAGCCTCAGTAAAATGGATCATTTAGGAAAATGCAATTGCTAGGGCTGCTTAGATGAGCCCATGTGTGGGACACAGAAGTGCACTTGCTTGCTGATCTGCATGGCGATGCCAGGAAAAAGGGCTGGCAATGGGAAACCTGGCGAGGAATAGAAAGACAGAGGGTGGTGCAAAAGTGTTCAGGCTCTGGGAGAAGGGAATGAGTCTCCTGAGCAACAGGCTTGCTTTGTGCCCTCCTACAAGTCCCATCTGCCTCAAACGTCTTCTCACTGTTTGGAAGAAATCACTCATCTATCCCATGCTGAAACCCAATTTAAAAATTCTGCCCACTTCCAGCCTCACAATGGGCCACTGGCACGCTGCAGCCTGTTATCTCTCCACGACACAACACCTCCAGCTGCAGAAATAACTCCCACTCTTCTGCACAGTAGAGCAGGCAGAGGACTGTCCCCCCTTGAAAGTCAAAGATGGCCATTCCCACTGAACGTGAACTTCCCACATCATGAAGGACCTCAGCAACAGGAGATGTCCCTGTGGCCTTTGCCAGGAGGGACAGGGGGTGCTGGGGGGCAAAGGCAGACAAAGTGGGAGCTGGAGCAATGCTCCAGTGAAAAGCTTTGGGGGGTGCTGTTGGGTCGAATTTCCAAAGTGAACTGAGCATCAAAACTGCTCTGAGAACCAAACCACACAGGATAAATAAAACCAGAGCATTTGCTTCACAGCTACACGCTGCTCTGAACCAAATTGCCAGCATAGGCACAGCATACGTTGTTGAAGGAGAGAGACGCAGCAGCTCAAAGGGGGTAGCT
The DNA here is from genome assembly GCF_000690535.1 of Cariama cristata. Lineage (NCBI taxonomy): Eukaryota > Metazoa > Chordata > Aves > Cariamiformes > Cariamidae > Cariama > Cariama cristata. The sequence goes on from NW_009617856.1 coordinate 43,515, forward strand.
AAGGTATTCAGGGGTGCCCCTCATGCTCTGCTGACTTCACTGGCGGCTCAAGACATATGTACTCTTAAGGCAACAGATGCCTAAAAGGCAGAGGGAAAGATGGAAATAGGCTGCAAAGATTCCTTTCTCTCTTGCTTTCTTGTATTGTGTCATTATTCACTTGTGCTTCCCCCCCTGTACTGCCCTGATGTCAAAATTCAAGACTGCAACTCCTGTCCATCTCTGGACCTCCAAGTCCGTAGGTACGGTGGTGGAGCAATGGAGTGTAGTAAAGGGGCAGCTCTATGGGCAACTCAGATGCCCAAGAAAGTCCTCAGAGTCTTGATGCTAAATGAATAGTGTCCTTAAGAATGGACGTGCATTTTTTTTATTTTTTAATTTTACGCTACCAAGGTTATTTTCACAATCTCCAGACACAGTGACTGAGAGGCAATGGAAAATATAGAATTAGGATGGAGGAACAATGGACCTCTTCAATGGAACACTTTCTCTTCTGGAAACAGCTCCTTTCTGAGTCCTGCTAAGCTAAGGAAATGGGGCCTTTCTCTTAGTTTTTTTATTTCAGGAACATGGGGAAAGAATTGAGAGCAACTATAACCCTATAGCTATAGGGTTATAACCTATAACTATAACCTCTGAGAAGTAGGGTAAGTTGTCTGTTCTGGGGATAGGGAATGGCAGAAAAAGTCCTCTGCTCCTTGGGGAGCTAGAAGAAGATCCTCTTTTCTTATAGTCTCCTGTCTTCCCTTCCCAGTTGCTAGTTTCTCACTCTACTTAGCAATAAAAACCTTTCCCACTGGAGATCCACCAATTTCTTGTCTTACTCGCCTTTCTCTCTCTGCCTGTCACGCTTAGCTTTGGTTTTAGAGGTCAGGGAGAAAGACAGCTATTGCTGTGCTTTAGGTATTCAAGAATCACTCAAGTTCTAGCTAACAAGCTCCCTAAGTCAGTTTAGATAATGTGGACGTGTAGACTCTGCTTTCACCCTTGGAGGCTGCATAAAGGATTTTACTTTGAGCCTAAAAGCTGGAGGGAGCCTTTTGCCAGCTTAATATCAGATATCAAATCTGAGTTTCAAGCAAGAGTTCTCATAACAGCTTACAAAGACAGGTAGAAACTCTTTGTGACAGGAAATTCAGTTACTGTTGGTGCATGTGTGCGTGTACGGGTGTGTGGGACTGAATGGGTGTGGAGAGGTTTTTGTTTGTTCTGAACATTCAATACAGCCCCTTTGTTCTTTTTGCTAAGCCTTTTTTTCCTTTAATGTCTAAAACCCACCTGGAATGTCTGCATCTCATGCTGAATCATAAAATGCCTTGAGAAAATTCTTTTTATATCTTTAAGATGAGTTCTGCAAGCAGAAGGAAGGGCTTGCGTACATTGAGGAAAATACACCCAATGATTATTTTGCTGTTAAGCAATAAGTTACCAATCTGCTTGTGAATCTTTGGTTTTTGTAATGTAACAGTGTAATCACGGGTCCAGGTATGAGTACCTCCTTTGCAGTGAAGAGCTATCATTATTAAAAACGTATCCTCAGTTTGGCCTTCTCATTTCTGTAATAGATGGCTAGTATTGACAGGATCTATATGGTCCTTGGGAAAATGCATTACAAGTCTGAACTATAATTATATTGCATTAGCTGGAGAGGTCAGAAATCTGTTTCATAAGAATTTCTCCTAATTGCTAAAAATTTCCTCATAAACATAAATATTTCCCACTGAATTCAGAAATTTTATTGAGAAATAATGATACAGAAGTTTCTTTCAACTTTTCAGAATGGAATTGAAGGGGCCATGAGCATTTTTAGCTGCTTGATTTCCTAGCACCTCCCTGTGCAGCATCTATAAAGGAAGTGGTGGGAGGAAGGTTATGAGTTATCCAAACAGAGAAGTGGACTTGCTACCACAGGACAGACTTAACTGGGGAGATGTACTGATTTTTGTAAGAAAATATATTCTAATCAACATACTCCTGCTG
>NW_009617856.1:45525-46570 GCF_000690535.1 Cariama cristata
ACTTTGCCTCCTCAAATCATCATTTTCTAGCAGAAGACTATTGCTCTGAAAAATTTATGATTAGCTAATTAGGAAAAAAACAGTTTCACTTTTTACCTACAAAAGCTTAATAGGTTTGTAATTATAAAACTACTGTCAAGTACACCTTGAGCATGAATTTTTAAGAAGCTTGAGGTAGACAAAGGAATGTTACTTGAAAATGCAAACCTTGAACCAGTTTTTACTGCTTTTTCCTTTGTGCTATTTAAATTTAGCTTAAAGACAGTTCAATTATTTCTCTCTGAATCTGGAGGTAATATTGGATTAAAATTCCAACTCAAACTCGTTTTGTGGAATCAAAAGTATAGAAGTATAAAATAAGACAGACTGATTTCAGTCGTAACTATGGAGAGGCTACCCATTGTTGTCCAAATAGATGAATAATTATTTGAACCGTTTCCTGTGCTTAGCCAAAGCTCAAACACAAGGTAGAGCGGATAGAGGAGCAAACACTGAAAATGTAGAAGTAAGTGTTAACTCATTCTGAAAACAAATAGTGCTGCTGCAGAGCCTTCACTATTAATGGCTGTGCCATGTGCACTTTATTAAGAGGAAAGGTTGTCTCTGTTAGATAAGGTGTTATGGAAGTGCAGACATATGTCTCTGTTAATGGGCTTTTTGTACAAGTCTGATTGATAGGGAAACAAATGTGCTTTGCTCAGAGTGAAGTCCTGGTATAAATACGAGAAACAGTCAGACAAAAGACTTTGCTGGGTGAGGATGGGGCATGGCAGCATCCAGAAGGCGAAGCAAGTGGGGTGCAAGGGGAAGGAAAGGGGGCTGGGTGGGCAGAGGGCCTTCCTGGACGGATGAGGGTACCGGGCTGGAGCTCTCGTGTGGGAGCTTGCGGTGGGGAAGGATGTCGCTGGAGGGTTGCAAGTGACAGAGAAGAGTGAAGCAGTTTTGTGGGGATGTCTTGGGGGTGGAGGAGCTCAGGGGCGTTTTGAGGTGCTGTAGGAGATGTTGGAGAGCTGGAATCGCCTGTCCAAGACCACCCCAACCCACC
>NW_009617856.1:46601-72705 GCF_000690535.1 Cariama cristata
CCCCCAAATCTTTCCTGGCTCCTGGCAGTGTTTGCAGGTGACGCAACGCCAAAACCAGAGCCAGAGTCTCATCCCACTACAGTGGGAAGAGGAAAAGATGGGATGGAGAAAACAGGAGGGGACCACAAAAGGATTGCTGCCACTGCTCCCAGGCAGGCTGCCTGCATGGCAGGAGCTGTTTCTACCCCTCCATCCAGGCTTGTCCTTCAGTGCTGAGAAGAAACACCTTGCAGATCGGTCCTTTCCCCCTCACCATCCTTGGGCACAGGGAAAGCCAACAACTTCCCACCCCGATGACTGGCGGGTGTGCCCTGAGCTGGGCACGAAGCGGGCTGGCAGGAAGCCTGTGGGATGGGCATCGAAGGGGGAACTTTGATTTGGTAGATATTTCCCGACTAGGAATGATTAGGTATAGTTTATCCTTCCCTGCAAGCAGGGACAGGGGTATAATGGGCTACTCCCACTCCTGCACTTTGTATTTCTGGGAAACATCCACACTATCATACTGTTCAGAGAAAGTAGTTTCCTCAATTCATTTGTCAACAGCAGCAGGTGATGAGATACTTTGTCCTAGATGATGTCACTAAAAGCATCTCAGGCTTTTAAAATCTCTTTTCTCCTGCTAAGCTTCTGAAATGTGTTTTCTGCTTTGTCCTCTGATATGATTGAGCCAAAACAAATGAATAGTGGCTTTGAATTTTTAAGAACGTGGTCTCTTGGCAGTACCAACTGGAGAGGATGAGGTCTCTGGAATATCTCTTGCCCAAATTATTTACATCTCAAGCGACTCCCCTGAGCAACACTCCCTGACTCACAGGCACCGTTTGCTCTTGCCCTTCTATACTGTGTTGGAAGTGGCCAGAGACAATCCGCAGTCGTTCTTGGTTGCATTTGCAGGCAGCTTAATTTATCCTGAGGAACGATCTGAGCTGGAGAAAAAAAGCATGAGTTGCTATGGCAAAACCTGTTTTTTGCAGGTAGGGGTGCTATTTTTTAAACCACTGAAGATTGTGAAAATAAATATTTCCATAGGACATTTTTTTCCTTGAAGTCACATAATCATACAAGTTCTGGTCATGCTGGTAAACATTATATCTAATCATCAGAGACATTTTTATTTCATATCTGCTATTCTCTTTAGGTAAATACTAAGTTCCTGCTTGCTAGAGAAGGATTTGACCCTAAATTAATTATGCAACTTTGGGGATAGCTGAGTATTTATGTGGTGGCTCCTTTGGAAACCACCAATTAAAAAACTCATCTTTTCCACATACAATCTTCAAAGGGCACAGTGGATAAAGAAAGATTAACCACTTTGCCACTGCTTTGCTACCATAATTTGCTTTGCTACTGCTATATACTTCTAGCCAAAGTTATACAATTCAAGTGAGTATTAACTACCAGCACAAAATTACAGTGGTGGTGTGTGCTGCATAAAGGCAGCTCTTGAAAGGAACAAAGTTGTGATGGACACAGATATAATTGACCCAGATTTGTTCTGCAAACCTGACATTTACTCTTATTTGGTAAAAAGAAATGTGTGCACTTCTAAGTGTGTGCTGTGTGACTACACTATTGCTGTTTCAGGTGATTGTGCTACTGAGGCTGAGGAGTTGGTAATTTCTTTGTCCTACATAATGACGATGTTTAAAATACTTTTAAAATTCCTCTTCAAAATGTTTAGAAATTATTATGGCAACATTACTCAGAAATGAGCTCAGGAGTACAGGAAGGACATGAACCAGAATTTTGCTTGTCCTGAAGAGTGCCATGATTGCTTATCCTTGCCTATTTTTGATATATCTTGTTCACTAATTTTCTTTTTCATTTGATTGAATTCCAGACTGAACTTTTTCTGGGAAAAGTTTTGAATTAAAAATTGTTTAACTGAAAAATTCCTGACAAGCTTTACTGGGCAGATTTGGCAATATAGCACAGGTCGTTTGGATTTGACCTTCAATACAGCTTTAAGTGTCAAATTAATTGTAAACCACAAAATCTCAGTATTATGTACACTGAAAACGTTAGCAGTATTATTCCAATTTAAATGATGCTAGTTATTTCTTCATTTTGTGAAGCAAAACATTTAATAAAAAAAAAAAAATGGAAGGGCTGTGTTGGGTTTGCACTAGTTTCTATTGATTTTTTTTTGTCATATTGGAATGAAATTTGCAGCTATTTGTAGGATCAGCTAAAGAATATGTGCCATTCTGGTCCCTTAAGTCATCTGCTTGCTGCTCACAAGGTGGAGACTTGCGTTATCTTTAGGTGTTCCCTCTTTTACAGGGGTGGGTAATTGTGACACGCAGGAAAATACAATCTGAGGGACCTGTCACATGTTTTTCTTTCAGCAGCTCCAGAATACAAAGAAACAGGAGCTGATTTACACTGCATCCTGCAGTAAAAACCAGACATCCAAAGGATTTTACTCTCCAGAGAAGGGAAATGCTGAGACACCATGGGCATTTCTGTGCGGATGTTAGAAGATGGATATGAACTTACTTTACTTTTGCACTTTAAATTACTGGGACTTGATCCAGCTGCCTGGGTGAGCGAAGCCCGTGCTCAGCACCATTCTGCCTCAGGTCTTTTGGACCAGAACTGGCCTGTGCCTGGCCGAGTTGGAGAGCAGGGATGTGGGTTGGAGTCTCCCCACAACTCTCCTTGCTATCAGCAGTATGATTGACAGTGGCATGCTCAAAGAAAGAGACCCCACAGTGGTTTTCACCATCTCAGGAATAGTTTCTGCTCCATTTCCTGAGGCTATCTTATTGCAGTATCTAGGATAGCACGACCCTAACTTTAAGTAAGCATTAGGTATAGTAACACGTCATTTAGTATATAATTTAACATATCACAAGAAATTATCTTCTTAAATCATGGTCTTTATTCATGTAGTTACTTACTGTTCTCAAAGACATTTTGTGCTAGTGAACTGTATTTGAAAAAAAGATTCAATTCCCTCTATTTTATTTATTCATAATCTGCAAACCATTTTTATATAAGAAAAAGATATCAGCAATTATCCTTCAAAGCCCCATTTTTAGCGGAAATAGATTATGCTGTACATTTAGTACCCAAATATTCTGCATCTGTTCATACTGATGGCAATTCTTCATCCTAGAGAGTTTAATAAAAACATGTTTTGTAAAGCAGTTTGTTTCTCCACGACCTGTGTTAATTAACAGTGCCATGGCAGAAGGCAGCCTTTGGCCTTACACATACTGCTGAGCATATCTGTGCTACATCCAGCCACCGATGTGTCTCTCAGGGCAGAAGGGTGGCACATAAAACTCTCTATTAAAAAGGCTTAGAAACCCCACAGAGCCATAGAATCACAGAACGGTTTGGTTGGAAGGGACCTTAAAGATCATCCAGTTCCACTCCCCCTGCCATGCATGGAGTGACTTTTAGTAAGATGAGTGGGTGGGCAGGGAGGACAATGAGGGTAAGGTCTCTGTAGCACCAGCCTTCCCCCAACCCTATTTCCACTGAAAGTTACTCTCAAGCCTCAGGGAGGAGACGATGGTTGGAAAGGCATGTGTAGATGGCTACATGGGGATGGGCTTTGACAGATGTTGGCCAAACAAGGAGCAAGAATGAATATGCCATTGTCCGAAATCCACAATCACATTCCTGTTTTAAGAGATAATTAACTGTAATTTATAGAAAAGCAGTGAAAAAAAATTGGTCTTGTGTGTTGTCAGAATCCTTCTGCATTTCTAGAAATGATTAAATATATTTTCTTTGCCCTTTGTTTCTCTCTACTTACTAAAATTTGCTACTTTACAATGCAGAAATCTTTTATCCTTACATGTGTGTTTAAAGAGATACTTCCAAGTAGTTTAGATGTTACATTTCAGCTAACTGGAATGAGTACATCTATATTTAAAACAAAGATTTATCATTGTCATCCCAAAATAAGATAAGTAATAGCAAAACCATTAGCCACTGTTAAAGCTGTGCCATGCAGCACTGCAGCAGAGGTGTTCCTTGAGACACCGCAGTTAACTCTCAGGAGCTGTGCTACTGGTGAGGAGTCGTAGCTCTGACTTTAGCAGCCAGAAGCAGAAGAGCCATCACTTGTAGATCAGCATTCAGTGCTGTTGATGAGCACAGGAGAGGGTCAGTTTAAGAGCTTGTGCTACACCTGCTGGATAGGGGATAGGTCCTTATCGGAAGCCTCAGAATTTCTCAAACATATGATACAGCTTATCTCCTCCTTAAATTTAATTTAATTATTGAACTGAAAACTTGCCCTTGTAACACACGGTCTATACCTCACTTGCATTCAGACCAGAGTAGAAAGTGACTGGGGTAAAAACAGTATGTAGGTGTTGTGATTGCTTTTGGCAAGGGGGGGGAATTTTACCCTGTGTATCACATTTCAATGCAACCGTAGCTCCTGAGTGCAGCTGTGGCTGTGGACTTCATGGGCTGTCATGGATAACTGTGATGAAGCTATTCTTTTAAATGACTCCAGAGTCTTTTTGTGCTGCAAAATAAAAGAAGGCTGGGGAGAGCTTTTGTACTGGACCCCTGCTTTCCGACCTCAATATTGTCTTATTCCCCTATTCTCCTGCAGGGTTGCATCAACTAGCTTTCTCCAAGGACAGTCTGGATGTAGCTCACTGTGAGGATGGATCCCAAATGATGGTGTTCCCAAGACTGCATGAGATTTGGGTCCCTAGAGTCCTGCAACACTTCTCCAGAAAGCCTTGGAGCCTCGCATACCATCATGCCAGACCTCAGGGTATGCAACACAAAGCCTCCGGTTCCTGCTCTGGGAACAAGACTTTAGTGGGCTTGAACATCACTTCAGTCACCTTACAAACAAAAATAATGTTTCTGTTTTAGGACCACAGAGCACCAGAAGAAATCCAGGAGCAAGTGGAAGGAGCAGTCCGTTCTGGAGGGAGCTAATCTTAGACAGTGTGTGTCTCTTGACAGGCAGACAGTAGCCCCCACTTCTCTTAGCAGAACAGGAGAGCAAATACTCCAATCTGTGAAAGTGTTCCTGAAAGATGGTCCCTGAAAGTATTGGATTATAGACAGTACCAATTACAGTACAGCTATAGAAGAAAAATTTGGGTTTAGGAAGGAAATATATTTTTTTCTTAATATTTATTTTAGGAACATGAAGAAGATGTGATTTTAAAAGTCCTTAAGTATCTTTAGCATTCCCTGTTTCTTGTTCTGACCTAAATCAGTGTTGTCTTTTACTACACGGGGATTTTTAAGATGGAAGACCAAAACACCTACCTCTTTCTCTCGCCAAAGAGCAAAGGCTGAGACATCCAGCCATGGTTACAGCCTCAGTGACTGTGCTGAGCTCTCCCTGGACACTTCACTTGCCTGGCTCAAGTTCAGGGCTTCTTAGCTGTGCTGACCTTCCTGCTACCTAGTTAGCGAAAGTCAAACTGCAAAGATGGTTCATGGAACATGCTTCTGGGACCTTGAAGGTGTGGGCATTGAGTCACCTAAGTCTGAATTTAGAAAATTGACAGCTCAACTTATTGGTTTCAAGCACAGCATCCTGTTAAGCAACCTGACTTCTGTGGTTCCTACTCCAAGATGTTTGTAGGAAGCCTGAGAACTCTGGGTACAAAATGGGCTCCAGTGCATACATGTCAGATATGGAAACATTCAGTGCCTAAATCCCTCTGAAAAAGAAATAAATCTGGATTTCAAGTAAATAACTGTTCCTGCAATATCATAAAGTCCTCTAGAATACCAATCATGCAAATGCGTAGCATGTTTCAGACACAATGTAGATTAAAATCAGTTAAAAAAATCAGAAAAAAATATCCACCATGTCACCGTATTGGAGAAATGTACCCTGTTCATTCCACTCAATGACAGATGAAAATAAAGACAATCTTCTTCTGAAGGATAGTTTATATACATATTATCTCCTCAGTTTGGTTGCCTCAGATAATAACCTGCTAGGAATTAACTGCATAGTTCTTAAACATTTAGTGCGAAACAACTGTAAAAACAGCGTGCAGTATGCATATCAATGCAAATTTTGGTTAATAAATCTTAATCTTGTGTATTAGAATGATATAGTCATTTGAATGCAATAGGTAAAAAAATTTGGCTTGGAATACTAACAAAATAAATTACTTTCTTTTTAAAAGACTACTTGTATAATAATTTTATATTTATTCATTTAAGAGGACTTTCCTTCCAGAGGTAAAAAAGTATGATTTTTTGGGTAGAGTTTCAAATGCTGTTAATTCTGTCACCATGGGTGCCAAAATACATGTTTTCTGCTAATTGGAAAATATTTTGCTGGAGAATATGGCTAACCCTGCTGATTCGGGAACTTCATGTCTTTGAATAGTTTGAAACCATGTTCTTGAACATTCACTGTTATGCTCCATAGCAAAAGAATGAAAAGTAGTTAAGTATATGCAACTTGTGTGTGTGTGCGCGCGTATGTTTACATGTAATACTGACATCCCTTACTGTATTTCATGGATGTACACGTGTATATAACACAAAGGAGATCCACTAAACCACTACGATTTGTTTTCCAGTTCTAGCTGAAGCTCAGGAGAGGGTAACTAGTCACCAGCCCCAATGGTTATGGTCTCTCTGAAGTAGTAGATTTTGCCATTAATATGTTTGTTTCTACATGCAGGGGAGCTCAGTGTTACTATTGTTCTAGATATTTCGATGGAAGGAGGCATTTGTCTGATCTTTTCCCTAATTTTGAGACACAGAAGAGTGATCTCACAGACAGATTTTATTATTGCAATAAGCATGTGAAAATACAAAGCTTTTATATTGGTCCCTGTATGCCAAGTCAGTGTATACTTTGAAAAAAGAAACTGATATGTAAAGCCTCTCCAAGGAGATAAGCTCTTTCAAATCTAGTCACTTCTTTAACACCTGGAAAACTTCTGCTTTCTGCAGAAACAGACCCAAATGTTAAATACACCTCAGATTTTCAACAGGGATATAGTTAGTGGAGATGGAGGCAGGTAAAGAGACAGAAAGACAAAGATGGATTTTGCCTTCTTCATGCCCTTTTGGCAGTATGGCCTCCCAGCATGCACCCTGCTTCCCCTGCCTTGCCTTACCATCACATCACGTCACATCACGTCACTTCCCTTGCCCTGCAAAGTGTCCCTCAGCCAGTAACACGGAGCTTTTATCCTTATTCCTGCCTGAAACGGTTGCTTATGTTCTTTGTAAAGTGGTCTATGTCAATGACTAAGAAATGCTTTGCAAGACATAGCCGTTACTGTTCTTACACTTTGCAATCACTAAGTTTTCAGTTCACTGGCCGCACAGATAAAATGTTTTAGGTTAAACAGAATGCTTATTAGTTCTGCAATGAAGAGTTACATTGTCTTTTTGCAGTTTTAAATCTCTTTAAACTTTACATTATAGTAACTTACTGTAATTTTTTTACACCTTTACAAAGACCCTTGATGCCATTTTTAGCATTGTCTCAAAATGAAAATTGTGATACAGTTTTATGTCAAAAAGGTTAGATTTTTACAGAATCATAACCCAAGAGATAAACCCATGAAAAAAAAACCCTGAATTAATTTGTTAGATATAATTTTCACCACAAAATGAACTAATAAAAAATAAAATACTTAAGATTTATTTTGTCAAAATACCCCGAATTCTTTTTGTGCTAAAAACTTTAGCAGAATGTTCTGTCTAGAAATCTGTTTATTTTATTAGGAGCCTTTTAAATAAATATTGTGTTTAAGGTGGCTTCTTTTGACTGAACAAACTTTACGTTGTTGCCTTCAAAAAGCTATTTTCCTGCTTTTCTACACCCAAATCATCTGAAGACTCACTTATTTATACAGCTGTGTTCAAGCAGGGGTGTTTCCAAACTGAGTGCTTTGGAAAAGCGTCACTTCTTTATACCATAAATTGTATTTTAAAAAAAATTATCTCCATATAGATAGTGTTAGGAAATCTATAAAATAACCATACTGAGAAGGTGTGTGCTGGGGCTCAAAGAAGGGTGAAAACCGCTGGCATTGCCACCTGGCTGAGCTGTTCTTTGCAAACGGCACAGGAATGCAAAACACAAAACTCATCTTGGGACAAAAAAAAAATCTCTCTTGAGTTGATAGAAAAACACATTCGAGATTCACAGAGCCTGGTCAGGAGGCAGGTTTTACTTTTACACTTAGAGTTGTCATGAAATAGCATAAAGCTGAGAAGCAGTAATGTACCAGAAGGTGAAAAAGCTGTGCAAGTGCCCCCCGCACCCATAGGCAAGGCTGTGCGAGGTGGAAGAGGGCTGACTCGGTACAGGAAAGTGCGGCAGAACAGAAGGCAGCTAGCCAAGAAAGTCCCTATTTTTGAAGTGCGATACGTGGGTCTAAAGGCCAGTGCAACAGAGGCTGTCAAGATGCCACCTGAATACTAACCAGGAATTTAGGTTCCCTCACCCCAATGCCTTTTCAAGCAACAGTAGCAGGATAATCGTGACCTGTCAGTTCCTCTTATTATCTATATGAGAGGTCTATTGCCATTAAAATCGAATTTAATATTGTCAGAGTTTTGCCTCTGAAATGTGCAGGTGCTTTATTTATTTCTTCACTAAAGGTGGTAATGTTGGTATGCAGGCATTCAAAGTGTGCAAAGTACTTCAAATTTGCAAAAGACTGTTTCTTGGCCAAAAAAGACAATACAGTGAAATTATCTTTGTCTGCTACAAACACACTAAATTTCATTTTTCTCTAGGAGCCCCTTCTTGCTCATAAATATGAATGTTAGCACCCAGGAGTCATTGCCAGTTCTCTTTCACTGTCATTTATACTCATCAAAAGAAAATAAGACAACCCTATGACTTTTCTATCTCTTTGCTGGACTATGACCGTGGAAGTAGAAAAATGGCAAGAAAATTGAATTTCTCATCGCTTCTATGATGCTACTGCCACAGAGTTCTGGCTTTGTGAACAGAAACTTCCCCTTGAAGTCTCCTGTTTGATGAGATTGACCTTGCTGTGTGTGTTATCCTGCTCCCATTCACCCCTGGCCAAGGACTGTAGGCAGGCAGGACCATGCAGACCCATCAAAGCCAAAGCAGAGCCGTACCCATGGACACAAAGGGCTGGGCTTTCACCCTGTGAAAGGTAAATAGAGGAGACTGGTGGGAGACAATGTGCCAAGGCAGTGAGCAAATTTTGAGGAACTCAGGTTTAAGTTCTGCCCTTGGCTTGCTGGGTGACCCGCTTCTCCTGCTGGCTTCTCCTTACAGCAAATAGGGGTACTACCACCTGCGAACACCGTGCCAAAGAGATTTCAAACAAAAGGTTTAGATTATTTTGCAAAATTGCCTCAGAGATTAAATCAAAGTTATTAAATGCTTTTATTTTTAATTTTTGTGAAGAAGCACACAGAGATCAATACACTGGAGAACAGTCAGTAGCCCATTACAAATTCCTGGGCAGAGTGAAGGAGAGGAGGGATTTTGGTGCAGACCTACATTTTAATTAAATGATCAGACCCGCCAAATATTCCAGCATTGTTTATTTTCATTTTGATCCTCTTGGACTGAAGAAAAAAGTTTTCAACTGATTCCTAAGAACTGTAGAGCTAACCCTGCTAAGTGCTTCTGGACCTGCATAGGAAAAAATGGTGAGGATCTTATGCAGGGACTGCATCAGAGTTCATGAGGCAATTTCATAAAGAGCCTTCCAACATGGTGAATATGGACAGAGTTTGTCGCCCACCAAAAGCAAGCCCACACAACAACATGATGTCTTGTGTGCTGTATCCCTGCAGCGACTGTGATTTTCAGTGAAAGCAACTCCCGTCACATCTGGAGAAACTGCACTCTGTCCAGCATCTCCTCTGTCTGCCATGGTATGAGATATCATCCATGGTATCTGGATGGTAGCTGAGAACAAGCTCTATTATGAGCATGCAAAATATTTGGATAACTGCCTAACCACATCCTCTGTCATGCAGTCCTAACAAATTTCACATAGTTGCCATAAAATTTTGCAATATTCATGATTTCTCTAAAACCTAAATTCACGAAATCATGTCGTTTCCAGAAAATGTCAGCTTTTGGTTTCAGAATGTCAGTTTTTGTTTCCAGAAAATGTCAGGTTTTGGTTTTATTTACCATGAGCAATTTGTTACTTGTGGTTTCTGAGACAACCTTTAAAAACCGTGGTGAGCTTATTGCTCAGGCTGGAAGAGCAGGAGATAATTAAAAGAAGAATCCCTAGCAGTTTGGATGTGTCTGGGCCAGAGGACGAGGGGGACAAGGTCACACAGGCAGGGTGACAGCAGTCACCTACTGGGTGACCTCCGGGAGGGGATGGGACTCTGCAAAGCCCAAGTCAGCCTCACTCTCATTTCAGGGCAGCCCACCAACTTTTCCCCAGTTTTCAAAAGGTGAAAAAAAACATGGATTGTGCCAATAACTGGTATTTACACTTGTTTTCCCCCTTTATTTCTCTGTATGTTTAAATAGGAGAGCAAGATGCTTAATAACTGTCAAGACCATAGGCAGTGAGTGGAGGTATGTGCACTCATGCCTCCAAGAACTGACTGAATGATTCACAGCAACACGATTATCAATCTCTAACCACCTATGTGTCTTTTATTACATTAAAATGAACAGAGCAAAATTTGATAAACCAGCCAGGAGCCCTGAGGTTAACACACATCCTGAAGATTTTGTACTTTCAAAAATGAGTATTTTTCTTTTCAAACTTGGTTGGAAAAACCCCAAGGGTTTGTTAGCAAATAATCTGATTTATAAAAGAAGTAACTGGCTTATTGCTGCAATACCATAGGGATTTATTCTGACCATATTTCAGACATCTCTGATTTGTAGTACTGCTGTTTTGACGACATAGGTTTTCATAGTTTTCTTATCTTCTTGCAACTATTCATTTTCTTTGTTGCTTAAGGTTCTATTTAATATTTGTGGTTGGAAGCTTTTTTTACTTTGGTTATTTTCCTTTTTCTGTGTCTGGATTGTCAGTGATGGTAAGGGACGTACTATTTTTTGAGCAAAAATATTTTCCAGAGAGGCAAAAAAAGGCAGGAAAATGCCAAAACCTTAAAAAAAAAAAAAAAAAAAAAAGAAAAAAGGAAAAAAACTCACAGCCCCCTCCCCTCAGCTCTTCCTCTAGGGTTTCAAACTAGGGATGGCTCACACACCTGCTAGATTTCAAAGGATTTTAATTCTGCTACAACTCTCTTCTTGTAAGTGACAGAGACTTCAGGACTGGGACTCTCAGAGCTAGCTCTAAAAAAGTATTTAGGAGCATCAGGTGGTTGTGGGGAAGCCAGAACCTTCAGAGATGAAACATCCACCCCAGGCAGCTGCTCTGGCAGCTCTGGTGCTCTGATGGCACAGTCAGGGTGAAGCTGGGCACCCCAGGCACCCCGGGCACCTCCACTGCTTGACCCTGGCTCAAAGCGAGGGTGCCCAGTTGCATGTTTGAAAGATAGGCTATAACATTCCTCCTTCACGACTTTCTTTGGCTGAGAAAAAGCCCCCTAAAGGGGAGAGCTGAAGATTTTCCCTACTGGATTGTGCTCAGCACAGCATCCTAGGTGGGACGGCTCCTGGCCTTGCTCCCCCTGCCCCGGCTGCCTCTGGACCTACCCTGCGATAACTCACTGTGTCCATTTGGCATGGAAAGAACCTAAGCACCAGACGCATGGTTCTACTCAAAGAGCATTCAAGGTAGCCTACGCAGAGCCTAAATTTGTAGGCAGAGTCCTTCCTTACTTGCATTTTCCCCACCCTGCACTGTGTGTGTAAGCGTGCTGCAGGAGAGCATGCTCTTTGGAAGATTTATTTGCAATAAGAGAAAGTTAGAAATCAGTGATTCAATTGTAAAGAACTGTGGGAATTTAAAAAAAAAAAAAAAATCCAGGCAGTGCAAAACAGAAACCTCAGTGTGCTGTTTAATCAGTGCTGGCAACTCATACCTGCTTTATTGGTTTAAAGCACAACACTTAGTCACAGGGTATTGTTCCAGCAGCTGGGCAGTGTGTTGAAGTGAAACTCTAAGGCCAAGGGAAGTGTAGCAATATTACAGGGAGAACTAGGAAGGAGATTATGAGTAAAGGATAAGGAGTTGGCTTTTATGAAGGAAATTTTGAGAGGCACACAAGGGATTGGCCAAAAGAAATTCAGAGTGTATTAACCTGAGTCCTTAGATGACTGTGTTGAAAAAGGAGAATGACAAAGAAAGAGAATTTAGCCTTTGAACTTGGAAAAGAGGAAACGAGAGTATCGAAATGCAACCCAAGGTCATGGGTGGCTAAAGGACATTTAAAGCAAAAGATGGACTCTTTGAAAGGCATTATTTAAACCTAGCAATGGACTTAAGAATAAACAAACAAATGACAACTGGGATTGTCACAAATGAAATGAGAGTACAAGATAAGATTGCCAGAGTGATTTTAGTAGCAGAAAAAGATGGGTTAAACTGCAAGAATGAAAAGGAAAGAGGAAAATCTAATCAGCATGAAAGGAATCAATGTGAAACTCGGAGTGCTCAGGGAGCTTTGAAGGCAAAATTAAAAATTTAAAGAGAAAAGAGAATTTACAAAGCACAGAGCTCTAGTATAAATACTTGTCATCAACATCTTGTTTCATGTTGGGTTTAGCCACTTTAGCCACTGCTTAACATATATGCCATCTCAGGATGGGGCTTCTACCCTTAACCTGAGCAAAGCAAAGGGGTGGGAGAGAAGCAGATGTGGGGGCACAGTTCTACACAGGAGGATGAAGAGGGGGCTGGGGGTCCCCTGCTTGCTCGTGCTACCTCAGTGACCCCCTGGGGATGCATGTCCCACCTGGCCCCATATGACACAGAGCAGGGATGGCCAAGGGCACAATCCACAGTGGCAGGGACAGAAGGGGAAATGGAGACAAGCATTTGGAATGAGACGCCGTAGCCGAGGAAACCTTTGGGTACCAGGATGTGGATATATGTGGATATTCAAAGGACAAATAGCTGGGTATTACTTGTTCTCCAAAGCCATAGCACTGAGGTTCAAAGCCTTCTTGCCTACACATAACAAGTAGAGTGGACTGGAAGATCCAGCAGTGTATAAGCCTTTTAATGCAGACTATTGCATTACCTGCTTTAAAACTTGTTTCAAAATCCTTCGGAGTGTTGTGCTTCATTGGCCTAAGAATGCAAAGCAAACTTAATACTTTCTATCCAAAAGTAAAAAAAAAAAAAGCTTTCACAATTCTTACAGTTATTTGTATAACCTTTTCAGAAAGCTGTGTTTTCTTTCTCTTTGCCTTTTGTTTACTTTGAGGTTTGTAGGTTTTGTTATCAGTAGTAACTTTGAAATGTAACAAGAAAGTAATTTTTAAGAAGAAAACATAAGATGTTTTACACTTTTGAAGAGTAAATTGCTAAAGCAAACTTTTATTCGAACGACACGAAGGGTTAGCTCTTGTTAACAAAAGGTCAGCTTGGTCTGTGGCAGCTTTGATGAAGTTTTAAATGTCACAGTACCAGAGCTTGTGCTTGCTGCTAACCCAGCTTTCACATTCTGGGTTTTGCACTGTTGTTTTGCAGTAGGGATGGAAGTATTTATGTATGAGAAAGAGACTGTGGCCAATACTATGGGATAAATCCCAAGGAAGGCTAATTAGTTTGACCACACTTTCACCAGGGATTTTTTCACTGCAGTGAGGCAGCTAGAAGAAGTTCAAGAACTTAAAATGTGTATATATCTTGTTTCCCAACACCTTTGCGTGTCAGAGATAGGTCTAACTGATGTTAAGGTGACAGTTGCCCATTTTGGGAAAGGAACATGCAAGGGACGTGCTTGTCTCCCATCACCTGAATTGGTCTTGATATCTGAAGAGCCTCATGTTCATGTGTAATCAAACATGAGCAATGAGAAGTAAGAAAATGTGAATGTGGGATAAGATATTTTTAAACTGAAAAGAAACCTAAAAACATTTTTTTATTTTTTTCCTAGCTAGTATTTGAGAATATATTTAATAGATCAAAATATATTTTTCATTTTATGATTGTAATTTCTGGTCAATGCAATAACTTCTAATATTTTGAAAATTCAACTGATAAATAAAGAAATTGTTCTGCAGAACCTCTCTGCCAAGCTGTTCAAGGAACAACTGGCCAGCTCATGATGTTATATGAAACAGTATGAAAAAGAAATCCAAAACGAAGAGATTAAACAGAAGAAAAGACAAACAAAGGGACGTGCTTACTGAATCTTGGACTTTTCATTCTGGGTGAAATTCCAATATTTTGAAGCTTTTGTTTTCAGTAGGAATGAGGACTGACAATATTTACTTTTCCCACAAAAGAGGAATTTATTTAAAGAGTTTCTTTGGAAAAACAGGACCAAATCTTTCTGAAACAACAGAAAGTCTTCTCCCGAGCATCCATCTTGCAGGATCCACCAGCTGTTTGGGGAGTGCATTCCCAAAGCGTGCAGCCTCCTGGCTCCAGTGATGGGAAGATGTTGGGCTTTTTTGGTCAGGAGGGTCCCTGAGCCCCACCCTCCCTCCTCCAAGGACGGGGCCTCCCATGCCTCCCCCATGAGTCCCGAGTGCCTTTGCACCTCTGATCCTCTGAGCAGGGACACCCTTCCACCACAAATGACACTGGCAGCTCGGCAAATTATCCAAACATCGATCAGATTTAGGAAGGGCTAGAGGGTTACAGCAGCCACACAAAATATTTTTATATATCAACCCATGAGCATTTTTCTTTTGTAACAACTTACTGTTGCAAAACCACAGTCATATTAATACTTGGATCACTGTTATTTTGCAATAATTACAGAAATATTTTCAGTAATTATATTGTAACAACTATTGCAACTAACTTCTCTCCTCACCAGACTGCAGACACAGGCTGTGTAGCCCATCAGTGGCATCTCAGAGTTTAGGGTTCAATCAGCTCCGCTAGTGTAAACTCTAAATTGTAGCCAGGAAATTTTTGGTTATTCTTACACAACAGTGTTTGAATTTCAGTGTTACTCTCTTTCCCAGGAGGGCCATCAATCTACTTTTTAAAATATACTCTTGAAATACATTTCAGCATGTAAGACTGATTTTGAAATGTAAATAGATTGTGTGTGTAAAATCTCATTTTTCTGACAAAGTAGAAAGCATACATATTTTTGCTCTGCTGGTATGTTTATAAATGCATAGGCAACTTCCATCACAAAGTTTTGAAGTGCAATTATTCTACACCAAATTGTTACCCACAGCATCCTCCCGTCCAAATTAGTCATCTGCAATGGCAATAAGTTTAACATTCTCTGAAAGTGTATAAAAATAGAATGATAGCTCCAGTTAACAGCTGAGCAGTATAGTTCAGTGTGAATCTTAGTATTTTCCTCTGTTTTCTACCAATTCATCGCACAAAACAGAAAGTATCTGCTTACATGGATTAGCCACCACTGCTTTTTCATGGTTTTTTTGTAGTTTATTTCTTTATGAATGTACTTTATGATTGCACTTTATGATTGCACTGTCTTTTTAATATTTTGCTAATCCGTACTTGTTGGTTAATAAATTATACCTTTCTATCTCATTTTCACAGCACTTTTTGTCATACACTTTTTTTTTTTTTTCACTTTTTCATTTGGGGCTATGCTTGATGAAATGCAAGACTTGTCATTTTAACATTAAAATTGCTATTTGTAATCAAAAGTATATCATACTCTTTTCAAGACAGACTCTAATCACGGTAGTTCAACTGCATTGATGTGCGAAAGTTGGGATGCCTACCCAATAATATTATCTTCCTGTGATAAATAGTGTAAAATTGCTAAGAAGGTGGTACCGGGGGTTAAAATTATTTCCATTGGTAAACATGCTAGAAGAGGGCCTGACTATATAAAAAACTGAATGGAACAAACCGTAAGGTGGAGGAGCAAGCCTCGAGGGTGACAGTCTTGCTGTCTTGCAAAACACACCCAGAGCAAGTCAGGGTCGTAGGCTGGGGACCACAGACAGGGTGTCATCCATCACAGGCAAGGTCCAGAAACAGGAGGGAACTCAGTCTCCTTCCTCCTGGTCCCAGTCGCAGCAATGGTTACAAGAACTTGATTCTGGCTTTTTAATCATTTGTTTGTGACCCAGGGGCAAACAAAGACACAACTCAGCTAAACTACCAGTCCAGCCTGGATTTTTGTCCCCATTTGAAATTGTCCCTGAGCCATTCTCTGCTTGGGAAATGGTCCTCATGTTGTTCTTCTGGGTGGAGTTCAGCAATGAGTTTCTCCCCAAACCAGGGTCTTTTTGGCCATGTTGATGTGAAACAGCTGTGTCAGACGCAAAATGCAGGAGAATAGCTTTTGGCCTTGTTTGCTTTTCTCCCTAAATATGGACACAGCAGAGCTGCTTTGGCAGAACTGTTGCAGCTGGTATTAGAGTGATTTTGAATCTCATGTACATATTATCCCTCAGATTATTTGCTCTTTGAGATCTAGCTATGTATATGAAGAGGCATGCAGAGCTCTCCTTTAGCTTTCCCTGGGTCTAGTCTCCCAGGGATGACTTTCTGGGAAACGAAGATCAGGATAAGACACAGTATTGTGGCAGGGGAAAAAAAAAAAAAAAAATCAATGCTGCACTTGTAGTGAGCATGACAAATCTCTTCTAAAATTTGAGGTACACAGATTAATACATGGTAAAATTTTAAGATCTGGCCCAAGGCACTAATAAATTTTTATAAGAGTTTAAAAAAATTTCTGAGAAGCATTTGACCTCTGTGGTAGCTGTGGCTGTTTTTCATGGTTCTGCATGAGACCCCTCAATCACGTCAATGATTCTACTTTTGTATTCCTTTTCATCCTTCAGTCTTATCAACAGTTTCATGATGGCAAGTTTTCACAGAGTGAAAACAAATCATCTAAATTAGTATCCTATTTTAAAAATATGCTTTATGGTAAAGAAAGTGAAAGAATTCACTCTTAGGAGTTGCGTTGTAGAACAACAGTGATGCTCCCCATATCCTGTATTTTCACTCTTCTGCTCCAAACAATTCTGTTCAAGTATTATAATTAATCTGAAATAAGTGACTGAACTGGGAAGGTGTATCTAAAGCACATAGGTATTCCCAGTCATGCTAACCAGCATCGCTACATCTCAGCTTGGGAGAATTTGACTGGAGTGAAGTTTTACATATGGTTTCATACACATTTCTCGCTGATGGCTAAAAGAAGTGGAAGACCTATTTCTTTGTCTGCTTCTGGCTCCTTTTGCTTCTTCCCACTGAAAGGTGCACACGGTGTAAGCATTGTTTTCCGAACAATTAAAGCGAAGCAATAGATCCTTCATTAGATATATTGCTAACAATTAGTTGGCAGAAGATAGAAAACCTACAGGCTGTACTTCTATGCGGTTCTGTTGGCCCTGTTCGTCTCACAAAAATAGCACCCCACAAATCATATACAAAGAGATAATGATCAGTCCACAACAAGGGCGTGTATAATCAAACTTCCACTTTCAGCCAGCACACAAGATGGAGAGTTTGGACAGCCTTGTTTGTTTAGTAAGTTTGCCAGTAAATGTAACTAGGATAGAATTGTAACGACCCAAACACAAGGAAAAAAACCCATTAAGATAATTTTCTGGGCATTGTTGTTCCTGCTATTGGATAAGCAGGCGTTGGATCAACTGGTTTCCAGCTTGTGGAGTCCTTTGTCCTGTGCAGGGAGTGAAAATATTAGAGAGTTGTTCCCACTGTTATTTAAGGCTTTTCTTAACTTTCTGCAATGTATGAAAGTTACATAAAGTGTCCTGCAAAGTTGCAAACAGTATGTCCGTGTGCTGTTAGATACACGCCTACCCTTCACACACAGGCAGATGTCCTGTTAGGATTATTCTAAACGCAGTTGCAATTACTTGCCTTGCACTTCTGATGCAAAATGTGTCTGACATTTTTTTCCCCAAGCTGTGGCATCTGACTTTGAAACTCCACTACTTTATTGATAAGGAGAAAGTAAGGTTGACACAGAACAAAACAAATGTGCCGCTTCCTTCTACGCTGGTCATAATAGATCTTTCGCAGAAACTTTGCTTCTTCATAAAACCAATCTGGCTGCTCACAATAACACCCGCCTTTAACTAAGGACTTTTACCAAACAATTGGTAGGAAGAGGCTGGATTTAAAAATAAACAAGCAAACAAACAAAGCCCATGTTTTCTTGAGAAGGATGTTTTAAATTGAACTGACTAGTGCACTCAACTTAAGGCAGTTTCCCCTGAATTTGAGCTCAGACAAATGAGTTTCAATTACACGATGTATACTGTAGGCAATATTCAGACTTCAAAGATTTTCAAAGATCAGGATGAATCGCTTACTAATTTAAAAACTGAAAGGTTCATCCAAAGACAACCAACAGGAGCTTCTTCGCCTCTGCACGTAACTGCCTTTCCCCCATGGATGAACGTCTTTATCCTTTGGAAGTGAAATTCAAACATTTAACATTTGCTCTGTCATATTTCTTTGGTATATATGTAAATACATGTAATTTCTTTGCTAACAAGGGACAACTCTACTATCTTTTGCCTAGTACCAAATAAGCACTTTGAAGACAAAAAATGCTGTGTTGCTTTAGCGAATATCCATGCAAATGTATTTTTATATTAAACTCTACGAACTGGTCAGACTTATATAAATGCAGTCCCACATGGAGTTACGTTATTTTCATACGTTTCTGCACATCACCTCACTGTGGTATAAAAAGCATAATGAAGTCAGTCTGATGTCCCTCACCTGCTCTGGTGGGTGTCGGAGTTTACACATTAAAATAGACTGTTCCTACACAAGATTTTATCAATGCATACTGCTTTTCCCTTATTTATCTGTTAGTAAGGATGTAAGTAGGTCTTTGAGAACTAGATGAATTCAAGTTACATCAACTTTAATAGACTCAGTGTCAGATTTTGCCCCGGTCTCCTGCTCTAAATTAACTTTAATGAGTCTGCATGCAAAGAGGACTTGACCTTTTGAGATCAACAGAAACTTTTCATTACTTTAGCAGGCGCTGCACTGAAGTAAAGTGACCAGAACTTGGCTAATTTTTCTGATGTTCTGTATTCTGAGGGATTTCTTAGCCAATGCTATTCAACATTTAAATCTTCAGAATTCATTCTGAGAGATCCAGAGACTCTGCATGTGAGAGAATTTAACCTTAACAGGATTGGAGAAGAAAGCATCCTGCTGTCAGTAATTTAAAATAATCTTTTAATGTAGCAGAAGTTTCAGGTTATCTGGAGAAAACACAAATAAAGTTCCATTATTAAAAGGGATAAAATCCCCAAAAGTGCTATGGAAATTATAGACCTAAAAAACCCGATGACTATACTAAGATATTTGTTGAGTGGATATGTGTTGAAGATAGTTATACATTTGGATGCATTTGGAAAGGACAAGGTAATAGGCATGATGTATCTGGGAATTAATAAAGCACGTTAAGCCAGTTTAAATACTTGTAGACTAAAATAAATGACTTGGAGAGAAGGAATAGAAAAAAGTGTTTAGGAGATACAGTTTCTAGTAATTGTGGGCAAAAAAAATGATAAATTTTAGCATATTCACTAAACTCTGAGGTAAGTAGACTTTAGAAAATTAGAAATAAAAATGTGAGAAAAAACCTGGATGCCAAGTGGAAAGCAGTAACTTTTTTTTTCAGTACAAACACCAACTGAATGAACTGAAATCATATTTAAACCACTGCCTGTGGATAGATATTTACTGCAGTCACTAGGGGAACCCTCAAGTTGATCAGATTTCAGGATGAAATCCCTAGGAAATTGGCTTTCAAAGAACTATCAAAGTTCTTCCTTCACTCAAAGTCCCTTTCAAGGTTGTGATCTAAGTGCAGTATGGTGAACTTTTATACACATATAGAGCTGCTTTTAGATAAATTGTTTTGATTTTGAATTCAAGAACATTTCCTATAGGTGTTTCCTACAGAGCATACACAGGGAAAGCAGAAGCTTCAGAAACAGCCAGTAAGTGGTTACAGTATGAAGTACATAAAAGTATAGGATATAAGCACAAATAGTATAAGATGTAAGCACACACACAGGCTGGGCAGAGAATGGATCAAGAGCAGCCCTGAGGAGAAGGACTTGGGGGTGTTGGTTGACAAGAAGCTCGACATGACCCGGCAATATGGGCTTGCAGTCCAGAAAGCCAACCATATCCTGGGCTGCATCCAAAGCAGCATGACCAGCAGGTCGAGGGAGGGGATTCTGCCCCTCTGCTCCTCTCTGGTGAGACCCCCCTGCAGTACTGCCTTCAGCTCTGGGGTCCTCAGCACAAGAAGGACATGGACCTGTTGGGGCGAGTCCAGAGGAGGCCATGAAGATGATCCGAGGGCTGGAGCACCTCTGCTGTGAGGACAGGTCGAGAGCGTTGGGGTTGTTCAGCCTGGAGAAGAGAAGGCTCCAGGCAGACCTTAGAGCAGCCTTTCTGTACCTGAAGGGGTCGACAAGGAAGCCGAGGAGGGACTTTTTACAAGAACATGGAGTGACAGGACAAGGGGCAATGGCTTTAAACTGGAAGGGGGAAGATTTAGATGAGATATTAGGAAGAAGTCCTTCCTGGTGAGGGTGGTGAGGCAGTGGCAGAGGTTGCCCAGAGAAGCTGTGGCTGCCCCATCCCTGGAAGTGTTCAAGGCCAGGTTGGATGGGGCTTTGAGTAACCTGGTCTGGTGGAAGGTGTCCCTGCCCATGACAGGGGGTTGGAACTGGATGGTCTTTAAGGTCCCTTCCAACCAAACCAGTTTAATGATACGATTCTATGGTATATGGTAGCTCAGGAAAGGACACATTTTAGTATAGGGAAGGATATGGGTACATGGGACTGTAATTCTATGCTGACTGAGATATCATGTTTTATGACATTCACAATCTCTTTTGTGAATAGTCAGCCAGCTCTGCCTCAAAAACTCTCAAAATAGAGTTTAGAGCTGTTACTTAAAATGATAGATAACTCTGAAAATTCTCTGTTTTTAAATTGTAAGTACCTGACTTCAGTTAAAAAATTTAAACAATAGAGCCAGTAATATACCGTTGCCAGTAAAATACCGTTACCTTGTGCTTCAATGGAGACTAGTTAAATGAAATTTTGCAGACAGTTACGTAAGAACTTCATCCTCTTTCTAAAGGACCTAAATGTGAGCCAAATTTGAATGGGAAGCTGTGTAACTAAGGTTAACCCAATCTAAGAAAACCTCCTGGAGAGGAAAAGAATATTAGCATTGGCTTAGCACCATATTAGTAAAAACATACGGCTTGTGGCCAACATGGTCCATGGGAAAGCTGTGTAACACTGTAAAAGAAGTCTAGAATTGTAACCACATCGTGAGGAAACACATAGGTACATGCATGGAAATTCTGCTTTGTGCACAGAAGATACACAGAGGACACAGGAGAAGTCTATCTGATTCTTGGATGATTTCTTTGGAAGAAGCTGCAAACCTTGATAGTGCATCACAATGAACTACTGGGACAGGAGAGGACCCACCATCTGTGCAGGTCGCTTTCTAAATGACACAGACCATAGCAGCCATTCCCAACTGCTGTCAGTCATACATCCAGCCTCAGCAAAAAGCCATTCAGGAATCCATACATAATTTCTCTATCAGGTAATATTTTTAGTGATGTGGAATGAATATAACGTACTGTGGTCCCTGTATTACATTTTTTAAAATTATTTTATCCTGTGAATTTCGTCGCTTTTGACTATTGACATATTTTGATAATTCTGGAACTTCAGTTGCAGAAACATTCATAAACTAAATAATTATTTTATGTCAAGCAACTCGGTGAGTATTTTCTTAACTTTGGAAAGTAATATCAATTGTATTACATTAGGCCCGTGTTTCACATTATTTCTAAATGCTTCTTGGCAAAGTAATGGCTTCTGGTTCCTATCAACTGGTCTTGCATGCCAGGAAAAGTCATCATGTTATGCCACCTAGAGGTATTCTTTCTGTCCTTGTCGTGCTATATCATATATTATCTATATTATTTACGCATTAATCACCATATCACTCTGCTCTATTTTGCTTGATGATGCCTTGATTGTATAGCAAACTGGTTAATCACGACTATATGAAATTTAGCTGAGCCAGAAACAACAGTGCAGAAAAAGTGCACATTTCTGTTTGCTACATCTGGTCTACAGACTGAGAATGAAGATGACGCTAGTGTTCAGTATATCATCTTAACAAATTGGAAAAGGCCTCCAAGAACAGTTGACATCTTTTCTCATTTAACCAAAACATATTAACTCAAATCAGAGAAGCCAAGCTGAAAGTGGAGAAAACAGGAATTGCCCGCCTCTCTGAAGTGACATCAGCTTTTCGAGAGAACAAGTGAACAAAAATGTTCCAAAGCACCCTTCAGTCGACAGGCAAGTGAACTTTATGGTTGTTTTATAACCATTTCATAATCCCTAAACTTTAGATTTAATGATCTTTATTACTCAGCATTTCTATAGGTATTGTGTTCTTTATGTAAGAAAAAAATCCTCTTTGAAAGGCAAAAGTTTATTATGTGATGAATACATAAGAAAGGAAATATATTCTTCCAAGAAGGACATTGTAGAAAATAAGATATCTAAAAATGAGAAAAGGCTTCCTGAAAAGCTGCAGATGGTAAACAGATGAGTTCAATTACTCATCCAAGCATGAAAGAAAAGAGTTAAGGAGCAGCTATTTCCTCCACTTTAGTAGTCAGGAAATGGCAACTACTTTTACCAAGAATTTGGGTGGTACCTCCAAAGATAGTGAAGAGGTATGCCCAGCTTTGGAAAAACAGCAGACCTTTTTTTTTTTGCATGGGAGAGGGGCAACAGTATGAGCTGGTTCTTACTTTCAATGTCCAAAAAACTTCACATCTCAGCTAATCACATTCCAAGCCTGCAATCAAACCACATGCTTACCTTTTGTTCTGGCATCTGCCTCTTCGACATTGGTCAGCAATTTCATGGCAGACTCAGCTAAATTTCGATTAGTATGTTCCTGCATAAAAGTTTCAGATTTGAGAATCTGGCATTGCCAAACAATTTCATAAAAAGGAAAAAACTCGCAACCTGCTGTAGTAGTAGCAGTTTTTCCTGGTGTGATACATGTTCAAGCTTGATGTTGGATGAAGATGTGGGAGGACCACAAGTATTCTGCTCTGCCACTTAACCTGGGAGGTTTTCTTATAGTCCACTGAAGAGGAAAAGAAACCTAAATTCAGTAGTTCAAAGCTCTACTTGCCAACATTTGAAAATTGAAGCTGAATAGATAATTTATAACTAGTGTTTTCCGTCCACTTAGTTCTTCTTTCTGCTTGTGTAATATCCCTGGGGAGCATATGACTTACTTCTAGTCTTTAGTAAATAAATGTATACAAATGTGCAAATATTCACTGGAAACAATTTCTGCAGCTTTTTGCTATTTAAATAATGTTGGATAACAATGACAATACTCACATATTTCTATTCTCTTCACAGAAGGGTATGTAAGCACTGCAACACGAATATTTCTGCCTAATTTTTTAAATATATGTTTTTTGTTTTCAAGTATCCCTATGAAAACATTGTAACAAGTGGCTTCTGTGATTATTCATTCAGACAAAACGAAGGTAAAGATGTTCTCCTCAAGTATATGGCCCGAGCTGAGGTGAAGGGATCAGCCATGAAGAAGTTAAAGCTGGGACCAAGAGTGTCCTGTGATACAGAAGCAAGTTCTACACTTACACATGTCTAAATGTTCTCTTGGTTATTTTTTAAAATATAAGCTTTTTCTTCTTGCCTATCACACAATATATATGCTTGTTTGCATGTTTTTACCACCTGTATATGTAGCTATTTAATTTTTAACTGAAGCTTAATTTTACTTTGTTGTTTTTCTGTTGGTCTTATCTATCCTTTTGATTGCATAAACAGCACATAATCAGCTTTTGCTGTTTGACATGGATACAGAGGTAGTCAGCATTTGTCATAACGATGAGGTTCCCAAGTTCCATATGACACCTTCAAAAGATCAGGTGTTGGAGTTTGCTGGTGCTGGTCCTTGAGGCTACAGCGCAGAACACTAATGACTGAAGTCCATCAGTTGAAGAAGCAGTTATCCTCCTCCAAACTTCTATGTAAGATGTAATATTTCAGCTAATCACAGGCTTCCTTAGGGTCTAGTTTTCCTGGATGGTCCCCAGTACTAGCTGCCACCTACACCCGACAGTCACAGCCTTGTCCCTTGTTTTTGGTGGCTTATTTCAGAATGCTTCCTATGGAGACACAATAAGGTGTGTGAGGTGTCCCCACAGCAGTGTGAGGGCTGATGTGCCTGGGGTTGTGCTGGGGGCCCACGCATGTTATGGAGGTCATGAAAGCCCAGAAAAGGCACCACAAAGGGCTGGCATGGGTGAGAGCAGGTTGCTCTCAGAGAGTCCTGTAAAATGCTCTTAAATGCTCTGAGTGTCCCGCAGAGCTACAAAGCGAGGTGTATTTTGAATCAGCAAATTCAAAATCTACAGCTCGGGATAGTCATTATAGCAAGAGAAAGCTGGAAATTGCCTCTCTTAAGTCCTACTTTCCAACCTAACCGCAAGCTGTAACACTTTTGGAGCTTTATTACTCAAAAGATAGAGAGACATAGTGAGAATGCCACAGCCAAACGTGGCTTGTAGAACCAAAACTGACTAAACAAAACCCTTCAGCAAAATATGGGAGGAACATGCTGTAAGCCAGAACAAAGTGTGATCTGGTTCATTGCAGTCTATGTAGTCCCTGGGTACATTTAATTAATGCATCATTATCCTGGGAGGAAGTTCAAAGTCCTGAGTTGTGCAGATATATGTAAAAAAAAGAGCTGTAGAAGTCTGTGTATGCCTCCCTCAGGTGTCAAAAGTGTCTTTTTGGGGTTTGTTTTGTTTTGTTAGTGAGATACTAATCTGTGTGCTTACTGGCTCTTCAGCAGCCAGCAATCAGTCAGATCAGAGGGAGATCAGAAAATTTTTTGCTCTTCTGAAACAAACTTCAGGGTTTCCTGTGAACTATCAATGGTTTAACCAAGTTGCTTGAAAGGAGAAAGGAAAGAAAGTGGGAGATTAAAATACAGTGAGAACTGGCCTTGTACTCCTGAATCTATCAAACTCCTGTGAAAAACAGCAGCTTCCTTCCACCCATGGACATTGCTGGCATCAAATGTTAGACCGCACTTTCTGGAAGTTGGAAATAAATGCACACAGCTTGCATTTGCAACTTCATGAAGGACTTCATGAAGGAAGCCACAGAGATATCACTTGTTTGGCAGTGGGACCAGTTTGGCATTGGCCAGAGACCATAAGTGAAAGGTGCTGTCAGTATTAAGAGGAAGTTCATTCCTGGGATTTAAAGGTACCAGAGGTATGATTGCTTCAAATTATCAATATTTTTCCACGTTGATGCATCATTTCAACTTTGCACAGTCTTGTGCTAGCTAGTAGCATGTTATAAACCTGTTCTGATAAAACAGATTAATATTTGAACTGTAAACTTTCAATCCCTTGTAACTGTTCAGGGCTAAACTGAGCTCAGTGTGAAGGTTAGAATTCTTTACATCATCAGGTATAATACCTCTTATCAACTTTAAGACCAAATAAGAACAGCCTTATCACACTATATATCTCTATTAGCTTAGTGCCTCACTGATTGCACTAACAGATCATAGAATCATAGAATCATAGAATCATTATGATTGGAAGAGACCTCAACGATCATTGTCCAACCCTATACCCAATGCCACCATGCTGACTAAATTCACTAAACCATGTCTCGAAGCACCAGGTCTAAACCTTTTCTGAACACCTCCAGGGATGGTGAGTCCACCACCTCCCTGGGGAGCCCATTCCAATGCTTAACAACTCTTACAGTGAAGAAATTCTTCCAAATATCCAACCTGAACCTCCCCTGGCGTAACTTGAGATAATTTCCTCTTGTCCTGTCACTAGTTACCAGGGAGAAGAGACCACCCCGCACCTCGCTACAACCTCCTTTCCATTCCTTGTAGAGAGTGATCAGGTCTCCCTTCAGCCTCTTCCTCTCCAGGCTAAATAACCTCACTTCCCTCAGCCGCTCCCCATCAGACT
>NW_009617857.1:0-3200 GCF_000690535.1 Cariama cristata
GACAACATTCACAACCTTTCCCTCATCCACTGAGCGGGTAACCTTGTCATAGAAGGAGATCAGGTCAGTCAAGCAGGACCTGCCTTTCATAAACCCATGCTGACTGAGCCTGATCAGCTGGTTGTCCTGTATGTGCTGCATGATGGCCCTCAGGATGATCTGCTCCATAACCTTCCCTGGCACTGAGATCGGGCTGACAGGCCTGTAGTTCCCTAGATCGTCCTTCCAACACTTCTCTAGATGCTCCTTCTGGTGCTTCTTGTAGATGGGCATCACATTTGCCAACTTCCAGTCAGCTGGGACCTCCCCGGTGAGCCAGGACTGCTGATAAACGATGGAAAGTGTCTTGGTGAGCACTTCTGCCAGCTCCCTCAGTACCCTTGGGTGGATCCCACCCAGGCCCATAGACTTGTGTGTGTGTCCAAGTGGTGTAGCAGGTCACTGTCCATTTCTCCTTGGATTATGGAGGCTTCATTCTGCTCCTTGTCTTCCAGCTCAGGTAGCTGAGTACCCAGAGAACAACTGGTCTTACTATTAAAGAGTGAGGCAAAGAAGGCATTAAGTACCCCAGCCTTTTCGTCATCCTTCATCACTACATTTCCCCCCCATATTCAATAAAGGATGGAGATTCTCCTTAGCCCTCCTTTTGTTGCCAATGTATTTATAGAAACATTTTTTATTCTCCTTTATGGAAAGTAAGTAGCTTTAGCCAGGTTAAGTTCTAGTTGGGTTTTGGCCTTTCTAATTTTCTCCCTGCACAGCCTCACAACACGCTGCCTGTGATGAGAGATAGAAACCAAACAAAGTATGTGGCCCTCCCTGTCACTCAGACCCTATTTCATACTTAAGTTTTGCATAAAACCATTCCCCCGTTCATGGGTAATGTGCTGGTGGTGTTCCAATACACGAGTGAAAGATATATGTGCTCTTCTGATAGAAAACTGCATTCGCTGAAGAAGAAACAAGAACATTAAACAAGAAGTTCAGAATGTTTTTGACTCACTAGTGATTCAGATAGGCTTTCAAAAAGCGTGAAGAAAAGGAAGAACAGTAGGTATTCCCATATCTCACAATATAAAGTAGATAGCTGAGGGGCATTACTGCACTAACTGGGAGATAGGAAGACATGGAAGTAGCCTCAGATAATCTAATACAGAAATGGATTTTCCTCTGAGAATTCGAGAGAAAAGTCAGCAAGCTGGAGGATTAAAGAAGCCTGGTGGTGGACACTAGAATGCTCCAGGCAGAGAACAAGCATTTGCAGTCATGTAATGATTACAGCTAGTCTCTTTGTACAGGGCACTTCTTTCATTTTATGAAGCGTTGAAACAAAAGTGTGAAGGTCTAGTTCCCATTCTGACCTGTCCTATGGTCTTTAGGGAATAAGAAAAATTCAGCTCTGTGTTTTAACTGTCGGCTTTTCTGCTGATGAACTAGGAAAAGAAATGATGCTTGCGAGTTGCTTATGAGAACTAGAAAAAAAAAAAAAACAACCAAACAATTTTCATAATCCAATTTGTCCTTGTGCGTAATCTGCAAGTCTGTGAGGCTAGGTAAAGTGGAAATTCCAAGCACTTTTTTTGCTTATGTCTTACTTAAAGTCAATTAAAGAAGAATTACTGATGGAAAAACTAATTTTTTTTTGTTTGTTTGAATGTGCTGAAAACTATCTCAGTTGCAAATACAGACATTCATCTGAATTCCACTGAGGTCAGCAGAATGATTTCACTGTGGTTTAGACCCAGCTCCTATATACTTGTGTGAAAGACAAGAGTACAGTCATGAATTTCAAGTATTTACATCTTACCAGCCTAGTAAATTATTCTACACAGAATGTAAGCTTAAAATGGAACCCTCCATCCATAATTACAAAGAATTAAAATGCAATTAAGAAGTACCTTAGGGTATAAACTGCCCATGAGTTGAAATTACCAATTCATTTTTATTCATAACATCCCCAACTCATTTGTTTTGGTTTGGGGTTTTTTTTGTTATTGTTGCTAAAGCTGGGTTTCACAGAATTTTATAGTCGTTGTATTTGACTGGCTTTCTGCCTGCACAGACCAGACCTGATGCATGGTAAAAGAGGAATGGGACGGGAGATCTGCATGAGAGAAAGTGAAGAAATGCAGACCATTGTAAAAAAAAAAATATCCAGACAGAGCTGTTCTTAAATCTGTTATCCTAAAAGGATTAGTCTGTGAAGGATGTTTAATGGAAGCCTTAAGAGAGCTTGCATTTTACTTTGAGAGAGTAATACTGGGTATTGTGGGAAACGTCCCTCAAAGAAAAGCGTCTGTCTCTTTCTTTGCTTAGCTTACAACATTATAAAGAAGCAAATTCCACCAGACGTTCTAACACCAAATGTTGTGGTAGCAGGATTTACGTTCAGGAGACTACAAATATCACATTAGATACGTCCTACCTACTAGATCACATAGGGAAGGGCTGAGAAACCCTCTGAAGTACTACCCAAGTCACTCCCATCAGTGAAAAAAAAAAACCTCAAACTTTTTCAGTTTCTATATGGTTCCTTATATTCTTTTCAGATAATTAAATCAACATAGGTGTACATAAGTAGAATGAAAGAGTAAAGAGTTGATCTTAATAGAGAGTTTCAATAACTACTGTAACTAAAATATCTGTATCCGACAGCATTTACTTTTAGAGTTTCATCCCCATATGAACTTCAAGCAATTCAACTAACAAATTCCTTCTTCTAAAGAAAATAGATTTTTAAAAGGTCCACCCTACCCTTGGGAACTGAGAGATGCCTAAATAACAAGGTATAATTTTATGCTTCTCTACCAAGAAAATATCAACTAAACACATCTACATTTAATTTCAAACAAGCATGAATATGAAAAGCCGGAGGGCATGCACAAACTTGGAAGAATTGATTCGATATGGTTTAAGAACCAGTTTTAAATGTCCAGTATTTTATTTCATATATTTCTGCATCATTATTTTTCCAGTAGATAAGCAATGTTTTTCCTGCCACTGAGCACTGTATCAAATACACTGACGATTTGCTGTTTAAGCCAGGAAAAGTTCCTTCTAAGCACTGTTGCTTCCTCCCTCCCCAACTTTGTTTGAAGTCTTCTATAAACAAAACCAGTTCACAAAGACCTGACATCAACAGCTAGCAGACCCTCTGATTAACTCCCCGTTCATTACTATTTAGGGAGCTCATCGAAGGA
>NW_009617857.1:3226-57372 GCF_000690535.1 Cariama cristata
TAATCACTTCAGGGTACACTTCATTCAATTCTTAATGACGTTTAACATTCGTCAGATGTTTTTCAGCTCAGTCATATACAGAGAATCACAAGCAGTGTGTCAACTGGCACTGTCTGAAAATCAGATTTCTCCCTATTATGAAAAACATAGGTGGGTTTCTTTTCCTCCCCTAAATGTAACTGTTTAAACAAAGTATTTCAGAATCTTTCTTTTAATGTGGGATATTTCAAATGAAACAGCTAGGTTACAAATATACAAAAAATTTTGTAGAAACTTCCAAAGTCAACATCTGTGCAAGTCTATTATAGCCACCTCTGGGTCTTTTCTAGTTATTACTAATGCACAGCTTTTAGCTCTGAGAACATTTTTAGTTGGAAAATTTTATATTAATTTAAATATAAAGTGTACTTGGACTTCGTTATAAGTTTACAGCCAGTGTAAACCAAATATTCATTATGTCTCACACTTTTGCTTATATTACACTATCTTAGCACTTGCAATTGGTGAACCACATGTACTATTTCCAAGTGTATTCTATTATCAGGACAGCATTTTAACTATTGAGGCAACAGACAGGTCATTGCCACTCGTAATCAATGTTCAAAGCTTTCTGTAATACTCTTTGAACAAAATACCTTTACAGAACCTTTCCCCTTGCTATCACCCTGAATGCCTCAGTCAGGCAGGGGAGATCTTTCGGCAACCACTCATCAGGAACGATGCGCTGTGTCACTCAACTTCGCAAACTCTAAGCGTTTTTAAATACCTAGTATTAATTTTCCCTCCACATAACCCCATCAGTCTAAACAAATTAATATGTTAATAAATTAATCCAAATAATAAAATTATCAACTTTTAATGTTCCAGAAAAATAGTGAGGAAAAAACTCCACGTTATTTACGAATGTGAATTCTTCCTTTACATGTCTCCTAGGGACAAACTTCACAGCGGTCTTGCACTAGTTTGAAAACCATCATGAATTTTGATTATAGACCTTTAAAAAAATTACTGGTTATTCAAGTGATTCCAAGTAATCTCAAATTGCCTAAAAATTTTCAGTAGTCAAGTCTTGTCAAGTTTTATTCTACTTGCAGCTTTTAATATTTATCTCCCAGAAGAAAGCAGCTGTTTAAAGTATTGTTAGAATTCAACGTTCAGCAGCTGTTTGGTCAATTTGCATCAGACCAGGGCGCTCTGTTCTTCAGCATTCTGTGCAATCGGAGGTAGATTTGTTCTTCTCAAGAGCAATGGGAGCAAATTGTTTGACTCTAGCAAAGAGCAGAAAAATAATGTGCTGCTTTTCCTTAAAAAAAGTACTTTTTCTAGACAGTTTTTATGAATATGCATAAAGGGCCAATTTCAGAGAAACAAGTTAACTAATTTCATGATCATAATAAAATTACTAAAATATGAAGAAAGAATTTTTTGATGAAATAAATTAAAAAGCCATTACTAAAAGTGGTTTAAAGTGAAATCCAATTAAAATTAATAATTTCATTTAAAAAAATCAAAAGTAATTTTTGACACTCGAAAGGTCCACAATGTTTTTTAAAGAAGTATAAACATATTGATCAGGTATTTATTTAAAAGAAACATTAAAAATACTGAATTATAAAATTTAAAGGAAATGCCTCAACTAAAGCATTTCTGTGCATTAGTATTACATATTTGGGGTTTTCATGCCACAGGAAAAAAACCTTTTTTCTTTTCTTCCCCTCCCTCGATAGTCTTTACTACACTTTTAGCCAAAGTTTAAATTTAAAGTTTTACCAGATTGTTTTTGCAGCTGTGATTATACAATAGACTGAAAATTGCTGAATCTTAACCACTGCATAACTTCACCACTCCATGGTTAGCAGCCTTTTGCAGAGGGGATTAGTTTATGCAGTTTATGTCTGGGTACTGGCTCCTGGGACAGACATGGTAAAGGGACGTGGACCTTCCCTGCTCCTTCTTCACCTATTTTTTCCGGTATCATAGAATCATTATGGTTGGAAGAGACCTCAAAGATCAGCAACCATACACCCGATGCCACCATGCCCGCTAAACCCACTAAACCATGTCCTGAAGCGCTGCATCTAAACGTTTTTTGAACACCTCCAGGGATGGTGACTCCACCACCTCCCTGGGGACTATTGCTAAGTGCTATAAAACTTTCCATGGTTAGAATTCTGGTTTTGACCTTCTGGTTATCTCATTGTGCAAGACTACTACAGTTGATGAGCTGAATCCTGTGCTGCTGTGGCTGTCACAGGGAATAAATGGGATGAAGGTGCAGCAGACATTGATGGGGAAGGCACAGCACTGGTAATTAAGAGGGAAAGACCAGAACTAATCTGGCTCCTATGGAAGCACCAGTTACCCACTTCCTTTGCCTAAAGCAAGACAGGAGAGTGAGCATCTTACACAAGGTTGCTGGGCAGATCAATAGGCTGATATTGGACCCATTCTATGAAGGGGCAAACAAAAATATTTCCACTGCAAAATAAAAGTAAAGGAAATTCCACCAGTAACTCCACTGTAAAATTTAGCAGCAAAATCTTAGCTGCAGTTATTGAAATGGCATCAGTCTTTTTGCATCATAAAGTAATTCTGCATCTCCCCACAATGGGTAGGGCCCACTCAGAGGGTCTGCACAATTAATATTGTGTATGCATCAATGAAATGCTCATCATGAAGATCAAAGCTCTTTGATTCCCAACAATTTCCCAGCATACCACAAAAAAAAAAAAAAATATAAACCACCAAAGAACTTGTCAGGGTTGGTTTTTTTTCTTTTCAAGTTAAAGTCTGTATATTATGTTTTAAACACTATCATAATAAGGATTGGATGACTATCAGACGCTTAGTGATTACTAAACATCTAACGATTCATCAATTTTGCCAGGTTTACATCCCTTATCTCTGTTATTCACGTTACTACTGTTGCCATTTTTCATCCACCCATTTAGCTGCCCTTGCTTACTCAGACATAATAATTTTAATGAGATTTATGTTTTGTAGCTGCAGCTATTTCCCTTGAAGTTCAGACTGTCATACAGGTAGAGAGGATACTCTCTTTTTATGGCAGTCTTTCAATAGCAAGGCGCACAGAAATTTTAACTATCATATTGTTATTAGTAATAATTCATCCCTGCCTGCACCCCATGGCCTGAATTAGGAAAAGAAATAAAACACATGCTAATCCAGAGTCTAGAAATTTGTATCAAAAAAAAAAAAAAGCTTTACAACTCTTGACTGGTTTTCATGAGACAAAATGCAAAGCACAATTCTCTTTAAGAAGTCATTAACAGGTCATAAAGTGAATAGATCTTTTGTATAGGAATATAGATAATCTACAATGTTAGGACCTAATTATTCTGTTACATCTGAAGATCATTTGTTTAAAACTCTGGAGTCTACCTGTGAAGAGGAAGAGGAAACAAACAACTAAATCCTAGAAATATGAGCTAATGTTATTTTCTCTCTGAACTGTGAGCACAGCATCTGTTCTGCCACCTTCTTTTTATTTTTTTTTTTAACATAGCCTCAAAATTCTACACGATATACCAGTATTTTATTTTACTTTTTCAAATAAAGCTGAGGACCATCAAAGCAGTTGTTTAAAAAAAAAACCGAAAACCCAAAATCCCACCACAATGAACACCCTCCCACCGCACACACCAAACCCACCACACTTGTTTCCACTTTTTCAGCTGCTGTTGGAAAAACTCTGCCCCCCAAAAACAAGTCCCAAGGAAATTCATTACCACAAGACAATTGTAGAAGTTTAGCTGTCTCTTCAAGATTGTTCTGTCATCCTCAATATAGAAATGTATTGTTAATTTTTTATATATTTCAAACACAAATACTGAAAGGCGCATGCATAATTAGAAAACAAAGAGTTATTTGACATGGGAGAGCAAAAGGAAAACGCTTGCTATGCACTTTTAATGATTTTGAGAAAAGATTTTGATGCAACAGGAGAAGACAGAATAAGTATAAAAACCTAAAGTTCTCGATAACAAGTTTTATTAATAGCCACTTCTTTCTTACACTTTTTTTAAATCTTTGGAATCAAGTCCTTTCTACTGGCGCTTTGTACTGCGGTTCTATCATGTTACTCCTAAATAATCTCCAGCTTTCCAGATTCTGAATGGGAAACAATAGGGCTTCTTCCCATTTTTTGATTTAAAAAAAAACCAAAAAAATCTTCCTCTTTAAATTTCAGATTCAACTCTTCCATTGTCCTTTCATCAAATTCCTCAAAGGACAAGAGGAACAACTTAATTATTGTTGTTCAAACCACAGTGTATTTTAAGATGAATGCACTAAAGATCCTTTGAAAGGACCTGGTTAATTTTTGCATGACTATTATTAACCCCCCCCCCCCCCCACACACACACACACACCCCTTAAAGGGAAAATTAAATGGTTCCTCTCTATTGAATCAATTTGGTTCCTAACTTTATGATAACATCTTGCACAGGATGAATTCTTCATGTATAGAGCACATAATCTGACTTTGACAATTAAGCGTGCAGGAACGAAGCAAACATTTTACTTGAAATTGCAAGATTCTGTTAATACAGTATAGCCCAAAAGGTCAATTTATTTACATATAGGTGAGAACACTGATTTAAATTCAAACTAGTAGTAGTCTAAAAATGTTAATCAGAACATGCTGTGACATATAGGTCTTAACTCAGCCACAGCATCACCTTGTCACGCTACCTTGGAAAGTCAAATGGACTGTAAAATGTATGTAACAGCAGAAATCAATTCCTTTAGCTTCCCTAATAAGATGAAGGGGGGGGTTAGTGAACATTAAATTAGTTATCATTTGCTCTTGTAATGCAAATTGGATACTTCTTTTGCTGGTGAATGGAAATAGTAATTCCTTTAGCTGGACAAAATAAGGACCCTATACACATGTGTGTGTGTCTTTATGTATGGATGGCTTTATACACCCACAGTTTTGCTGTTAATGTTAGAAAGTAATGTAGAAACAAATAAAGACCTTATGTATAAAACTTTCCAAGAATTCATTATTAAGCATCATCTCGGTTTTATGTTGTAAATAATCTGTTGTGTGGGGTTTTTTGTGTTTGTTTTTTGTTTGTTTGTTTTTTTATCTCATCTGTGCAATATCCCTGGATTACCAATGATAATATATGGAGGCAATAAAAGTTGCTGCTCATCTCAGATTTGCTGGAGTATTTTATATCTCATGGGGTCAATTTTTAGGAATTTGTCATTTCCACAGTGCTTGCAATTTCATGGTATTCAAGTGTTAACACCCAGCTACAAAGAGGTTCTACTATCCTGTATTTCTTCTTTTAAATTAGCCGTACCACAACAGAATCAAATAGATTTGAGTCTGCATTTTTCTATTTGTTATTTAATAGTAGTGATATCTTGTTGAAGCTTCCAGAGACAAGCTGAAAATTTTCTTTCCACAGCTGACACGTTATAGGAACATTGCTTAAGTGCATCTCTCCATTTCTTACAAAAGAAATAGGAAGATTTTACTTCAGCATATATTTTCCCTCTGAAAAATCTCCGAACAGTCTGCTCCTCTTTTAAGGAACACTGAAGACTGACTTGCTTTAGGAATGCCTTCTCACCGAGTTCAGAACCATGTGCAATGTAGTATCAGAATGCCACTTCCCTTCTCCTGATGCTTTAAAAAAGAAGACAGACCCATTCCACCCCCCCCCCAAAAAAAACAACCCACACCTATTTCACATTAGTAGATGCTTCAGAATCAATACCTTTGAGCATAACAAGATATATCCTTGAGTTTCTTATGGATCTGCCTAGGGTAACATCTTCGCAACCACAGAAGGGGGTTCGTGTCCACCCAAAAGAACATCTCAGCGACGAACAGCAGTATTTCTTCCAAGTCACACTTCCTGATTTGTGGAGAAAAACCCATGAAAGGCTATCTTCATTCTTTCTTAGCATGCTTTTTGCAGCAAGTTAAGCAAAGCACAATCATTTCTGTTTCTAAATCTCAGCAGAGAACAAAAAGAATTTCATCTAGATCATTCTAACAGGCCTGTTTGCTTCTGAAAGAGGTTATAGAGATGAACTTGTATTATACAGCACAGGGGCTTAAAGAAGAATTTTAAGACCTCATTTTTATTGAGATATTCACTTGCCTAAATGTACAACAGTAAGCTGTTGGAACACATAGAGCACTGACTATGAGAGAGAATAAAGTATGTTATCATTTCCCTGTAGTCCTGTTGTCTATAACGATATTTCTTATTTTATACGTCAATGGTAATCTTTTTGAAGTAGTAAACTGCGTGTGGTGTGTCTGACCATCGAGACCCATATTCACGAATAAAACACCCCCGTTTACAGCAGTGAAGAGAAACGCTACATAACACTAAACTAACCTGCAACATGAAGACGCGCTGCTGTTGAGGACACTCATAAAGTTACTCTATTTTTTCTGTTGCTGATATTTTATATATCTATATGCTATTATGATGACCTTTTAAAAATAACTTTATGAAATAATATCAAACAACCGAGCACATATGGAAATTATTTCTGCATAAAAGAGATAGCTCCTATT
The DNA here is from genome assembly GCF_000690535.1 of Cariama cristata. Lineage (NCBI taxonomy): Eukaryota > Metazoa > Chordata > Aves > Cariamiformes > Cariamidae > Cariama > Cariama cristata. The sequence goes on from NW_009617857.1 coordinate 9,795, forward strand.
CTTCAACAAAATTACTATTTTTTGTTCTTCCCTGTCCAAGATTCTCCACTTCCAGTTGATTTCACTGTATTTAAAAGTTTTATTCCCTCCTACACACACACACAACTTTGTTTTGTCTGGTTATCAGATACTGATGGGTAGAGGATTTATATCAAAATTCTTGCAACTACTCAAACAGTGCCCTGACATTAGATAAGGTGTTGTAGGTATGGAAAGCAGCACACTAAGTAAAATTATTTCTTTGTTACATGGACAAGATATGAAGTAATCTGAAGAGCTTACAATACTGGTTTTATCTGAAGGTGCTGGCTGGCTGCAAGAAGCAAAGCAAGCTTCTGAGACCAAGTCCAGATAATAATTAAAGATATACAAAATGCATTAGATAACCCAGTGATAACCTAGTGTTTTACACTTAGAAAAGGAGTTGGGCTGCATTAAAGAAAAAAAAATAAAAATAGAATATTCCTCAAGCTTTGCTAAGGGTGATTGGGCTGCTTTTTACTTTACCCTGGTGTAGGTCAATTGAAACAGTATCTCTCCTTAAATCTCCAGACTTCGCTTTAACGTCTGGAACTCCCTTAAGCATTACAAGTACTTCTTCAGTAGTCTGTTCCTTGAAACACTGACTAAATTAAACTTCAGAGAAGCCAGCCGAGCCAGGGGTGTGCAGTTCACTTGCCTGGCACCAGCACCGCGTCCTCTTGAACTGCGACAGCAAGTCAGCCAACTCCAGCAACACATTTGGCAGTTCACAAATAAATCTACCGTAGTTAACGTTGTAAAGGCTGCTTGTGTTACGGGTATCTTTTTGCTTCCAGACGCTTAACTTGAAGATTTTTGCCACACACACGCGTACTAATTTAAAGGGAGCACACAATTGTACGTTGTATTTTACTTTGTTGGCAATCCTGATCTCTTCAGCAACATCCAACAGTATAACTTCTTTCAAGATGATTTTGAATTCATGTGCGATGCCATGAAAATCAGGGAAATTATCTGCTTTGGCATGGATTGTAACACAATGCATAATAATGCCTGAAATATATTACTTCTTGTCTGTTTAACTAAAGCAAAAAAAAAATTAAGCAAGTTAATAAAACTGTTGCATACCTAGCACCAACAGCAACAAAATCACTACGTTCTAACATTCGTCTGTTTAACCAAGCAGTTAAAAACAGAATTGAACTTTTTAATGTACGTTCAATGTCATCCAAGCTCTATCACATCTAGCTTGTTAGTTTCCTATTATGCACATTAATGCATACTTTCTAAGAATGCATGGAGTTGGCTTATTTCTAGAATTTACTCTATTTCTGGAACTTATGCTATTTTTATGCCTACCTTATATAAAAATTTTAATAATCTTGAAGATATTCAGAGCTAATCTGGTTTGATTTTGTAGTATAAGTGTGGTAAGAATGATTTATTTCTTCTGTCAGTAGTAAAGGCAGACATGCAAACTTAATTTGGCATTGCTTTACAGGGCATTTCTTTTAGTTTCTATGTATAGTCTCCATCCCTTTTACACCACGTTCACAGTGGCCTATATTTTCCATTAAACAGCGCACATAATACTTTAATTGCAAAGCTATTTTAAATAATCATAGTTCACAATTAATTATTAACTCATTTCTGCACTAATTCAAATGAATACACATGGTGAACAAAACTTTAATTTTTGCAAGTGTATTGTTCTGGGGTTTCTTCTCTCAGCTGGATTGCAAATGGATCTTAAGAAATCTTTTGGTAGGTCTACTGAGAAAGCTTGGAGAAGTCATATCGTCTCTCTGCTCCATCTGTAAAGTATTTCACAAAAGAGCAAGCTATCATTATGTATGTTTTAGTAGCTACACCTGAGAGGTGGTGTATTGAGGAACAATTCAAGAAATACTCACAAAGTTAATGTTTTTGTTCACTTGCTGCAGTAAAGTTACAAAAGAAAATTGCTAAGAAAATAATAATAAATCATTACATACTGTTTTGAAGTAAAGACAAAGATTTATCTATGCATCAGGTTTGGTTACTAAAGAACTAATCGCAGGGTACTGAAAACAATGAAAATCTTCACAGGTTTTCGTATGTAGACCAGCAACGGATCACATGTGGAAAAAGGATTCCATGCACTGAGGTTCAGGTTAAAAAAAAATAATAAAAAAAATTCAGACCCATACTTTCAGGAAATGTAAATCGCCTGACCTGTCTGAAGAAAGCACAGTAACATTAACTTATACTAAAGAACATGATCATTTTTCTGTGTTTCAGTAATTTAAATAAATGTTCTAAATCTAAGTTGCTCTTGTTATAGTTATTAGAAATCTCACCTAAGATAATTTAACATCATAGAGCGTTACGTAGCACCATTCAAGCCGGTGTGCTCACAGATCAAATGATGAAAGAGATAAAAGAAAAAAAGATTAAAAAGCATGCATATAAGAAATAATCACACGCACAAGCTTTAGTTGTAAATACAATCACGAAACAACTCATCTTCCTCTTTCTTTGTGACTTAAGGCCTCCAGCAGGAAAAAAAAAAAAAAAAAGCTGAAGTCTTTTATGTGATTTTAGAAAGTATTTGATGACTTTCAATTTTCAGGTCATATAGAGACATTCTTTATAGACAACCAGGATTGTCAGGAGACACTATATGTACGTACAATATGTTTTCCTGTTATAACAGGTGACTAGATACGATCTATATTTCTAGAGTCGCTTATTAGTAGTAAATTTTTTCCCCCATGAAAACACTGTTTCCCAGTGGAATTTTTTTTAAAGCACACCATTTTCAAAATTAAATAGAATAAGATGTTCGACCCAAAGTCTTCTCCAAAGTTAAAGCCCAACAGAAGCTTTAAGTATCTTTTTAACTAGCCTACATTTTTGAGGCAACTGAAGCAAGATGTGAAAAAGAGAAAGAGAAGGCTGCCAGCTGGAACATGATCCTGTGTTTCTAAATCCCTTTGGCACACTTCGACAGATTTCTCTCTCTCGTGATTTTTCCTCAATTTCTTTAAATTCCACCTTTCCCTGGTTCATCTAGTTTTCTCCCTTCCATTACAGTCCTCAAGATGTTTTTCCATGCCATACTACTTGTTCACTTTCCTTACACACCAGTCCAGTTTACTGACACCACATTTAGCGGAGAGAAGCTAACTAAAATACGGATATTTATTTATTTTTTTCCCCAGGTAAAATTTCAGGATATGTTCTGAAAATATGGAGGAGAGAGTGTTTTGAAATCAGTATGTATATATGTAATGAGTTAGGTACCATAACAATAGTGAACCTGCACTGCAGTGGGAATTTAAACTAAACTATTGTTTCATAAATTACATGTTTCACTTTATGCTGAAAATACAAAGTAAATTTCCAGTGAAATGTTGTAATGAAAAATGAGTACAAGCTAAAAGCAGTAGTTGCTGATGCACACACAATACAAATACAATACATGGAAAACAAAAACCTGACATTTATGAAATCTGTGGTCAGCTGAGCACACAGTTGTAACAAACTGCATAACGAACACACATTGTTTAAAAACTTCAGGCAAAAAAAAACAAGAAGATTTTCAACTAGTCATTCGGGGCAGGAGGGGGAAAGAGAGCAACTATGTAATTAGATAACCACTGGGATATAGAAAACTCAGACTATTCCCTTAATGAATAACCAAAAAAAAAGAGTGATAGCAAGCTATGATTAATCAGAAGAAACGTACCAGGAGTGGGAAAGAGGGAGTAACGTTCCTCTCCTTAGCTTGAAGTTTTCATTTCATATATGAATTTTTAAAAATTGTTAAAAAGAGTGTGTTGGAACACAAATAATGACATCAGTTTTTGTCTTTATCTTCTTTCATAATCCACATATTTTGTCTTTTTCTGCTACTACCATTTGCAAGTAATTCAAGTGCATCCCAGCACTACAATGCAGAATGCTTGAAAATCCAAAGATATTTGATTACTCTAATTCATCAGGTGAGAAAATTAAGACACTGAAGGACAAAGGGTCTTACTGAAGTGGTCACACTTGAATTTGATACTTCAGCAGCTTTGCGGCAAGCGAAATACACAATTGTCTTTACATCTCTCAAATTTCTTCAGCCTGGATTCTCTGTTAACAAAGTGCTTGTCAAATTACGATAGAAAAAAGGTAAACGTTTCCCGCCCGCGCCCCCCCAACTTCGCTCCGTACAACTTGCATACAAATGTTCCTGTAATCTCACTAGCTAAAGTCCTTTGGACGCAAGCCACCTTTTCAAACAAGATATCTATAGCGTTGCCTGCAGCCACTATGAAGCAGGCATTTTCTTTGACCTTAAAGCAGCATGCAGGCTAGTAAAGCAGCATTACAAACCCTGGAGGACGTAAATAGCTACACCACAGAACGTGTTTCTAAGGAAGATTTATTCCACTGAAGCATGGAAATGCCTTCCTATAGAAGAACTCTTGGGCTTCATCTGAGTATTTTAATTAAGTGTAAATGCCAAAACCAAAATCCTATTAAAGTTCTAGTTTTGGTCTTGAGTTTCCCCGGGTGGTAAATGCGATATGATAACATGTCACAATGGGAGGAAAACCAGGAGGCGTTCAAAGCATCGTTGAGCAGAAATACTCAAGGGTAATATGCACACGCTACTTATCACATAACTTAAGCAGGACCGTTTAATTGAAAAGTGCATAACCTGATTTGATCTGCCAAACATTCTTCAAGGTTTTAGTGATAAAACTCTTTGGAGATATCTTATCCTTAATAGAACAGTGTTTGCAGCACAGGATGAACAAAGCAGGATTGCTGAATCCCCATTTTTACTGTGCCTATCTCAGTACGATTACCTATGAAAGTTCACAAAGACCTTCTCTTCAGAAAATGGAAGTCACTGTCAAAGTGAAAACCAAAAGATGACAGAGGTCCAGACTGTTGTGTATCACTACATGCAAAAGAAATCTCCTTACCTCACAGAGGGCAAAACATTAATTTAGAGATAAGTAAGAGGGATCGTGTAATCTGATGCTTTGCGTCAGTAGGGAACTGCAGTTAATGATCCAAGAAGGCATTTCAAGTCCTATTTGGTATGGACAGGCAAAAAAAGGGCACTGCAGTATGTGGGTTTTGCAGCATACAAATATCACTGTTCATTGCCAGAGTTGTTGTGTTTTTTTTTTTTAAAAAAAAGGCAACAAAACCAGTTTGATCAACTAGAATTGCAAGTGTGTATAAAAATCCAATAAATTTCTCTGGCAGCTGATTTAATTTAAGACCTGTATGACCAAAATATGGGATATCAACATGGTCAAAAAGAGGTTGTATAAGGTCTCCCTATAAGATCAGCAAGAAGTCAAATACATTTATACTTCACAGAAAAATAGTAGTAGAACTAATTACAGTCAAAAATAATAGTATTTCTTAAAGAAAAATAGTACAAAAAATGTTGAGGTTGAAACAACTGGTTTGCACCTCAGATAACATTAAGTTAATGTTCTGTCTAAAGTTATCAATCATTACCTAAAACACCTTATTTGCTGGGCAACCGATGCATATGAAGAAAAACCTTGAGTGGGTTTCCCGCCTCTTCCCATCTCCCCCCAACGCCTCCCACTCTAACCAGTGACGCGCATTATTTCTGGAGGGAGGCAGAAAGGGCTGTGTGACTCACTAATCGCACCTTTCTCAAGACAAAGTGCTATTCTAACAGAGGATCCTCTCCCAGGACTAGGAATAATATTGTCGACAATAAAAACTCCATTCTATTTATCTCTCATTTCCCTAAATTATGAGTCTTTGTGCAAAGCTTTTCAAAGCTCTCCACAAAGAGCATATTCTTCGAGCTGCAACCTATATCCTCTTTCTCCTAAAGTTGCTTAAACCCTACCAGTATACTCACAAGAGGTGTGATCATGATTACATTTTTACCTCATGCAAATTATATAAAAATAGAAAAAATAACTATGTTTCACTAAGACTGAATTATTACTTAAATCTGAATCCCAGCTTTTTCTCTGAGTTTAGCTTTGGTGTTTGCTGCTAGACTCCAGGAACTGACTGATACCAAAGGGTGGTAGAGCGAATAGTAAGATGTATGGAAGGCATTCTACAAGTTGAAAAATCACTGAATATCATTGACAAAGAAAGGCACAGTAGTGGAGCTGCAGAAAGAAGTAAAAGGAAATACATTATTAACTTTGAAATTAAAAATAAAAGGATGTTCATAAACAACCTAGTCATACCGCTAACATTAAAATCTTCAGCCCAAAGGTTTCATTATACAATCTTAAAACAGCATTTTCTTCCCAGAGAAGATAGCGACCTCTAAGTACAGAATTGTATGGACTTCACAGCAGTGTGATTGTACCTCTTCCTAAAACCTCCTCTTCCTAAACTCACATTTGAACGAAAAACAGGAACGTCAGTCAAGTAAGTCTTTGTCTCCTACGTGCACTGAAGTTTGCCCCCGCACTGGTGTATCTGTATTCTAAGTGAATGAGCTCTCGGTACGAAACACTCTTTACTTCTCTACTATTTCTGTAACACAACAGCTAATACATATTGGTAGTTTTTGAAGCTAGTTATCTTAACCCAAATTAAGACAGTTGTCTCTAATTCATCTCTCAGTTTTAACCAATGCAGAAAATACAGAGCTTCACATTTTACTTTTTATGTCTGTGGATGTGAGATCAGAGGCGATTGACAAGAAGTTTAAAAGTTCCTTAGCTCTAGCAACTACAGAGTCACATAAATACCTCCATTTTCTTTTAACCGAAGGACCTAAACCGAGTTATACACGGCTGAGAAGATTCTATTTGCATTACATTTACTTTGTTGCCTCCTTTCTGCAGTCATGTTTTCATCACTGCCTGCCTTAACCTCATTAGCTAATCTACTTGGAGATCACCTCAGGTCGTGCTTATTCAGAGCAGACAAGTTCTACTGCATGGAGCTGATAAATGAAAGGGAGCACAGGCTTGTTTAGAACAGATATTTGTTTTGGATTCTCCTCAACAGTTCTCAAGGACTGTCACACCACATACGTACAACTCCAGACAGCCAGGGACGGGATTTTAAGGAAGGTTATCCTATAGTCAGTTCTCGATAGTGTTCTTCTGATGGATTCCAGCTGTTCTACAAGTCCTTCTCTGTCTATTCCTACATCTTTATTTCTCATGGTAATTTAAAAAAAAAAAAAGAAAAAGAAAAGAAAGAAAGAAGTCAACTCAATAAACCATGGAGTAAGAGCAAAAGACAGGATCTATATAAAGGCTTAGAAATTCCAACATGGAGGTACTAGAGCATCATTCAGTGATTGCCTAACAATGCAGTTAGCTCAGCCCCCATGCTCAGGATTCTGCTGTCGAAGCCTGCCCATGCTTTGTGGTGCCTGTGGCGTGCCACCGATGAAGTCATGGTCCTACCCAGCGCTCGGCACTTAGAGCAAGGATTTTGAAGAAGTCAGCCTGCTCACCAGCTGAATACCTTGTACCACCATAAAACAAAAACCAAAGCAAACAGTCAGATGACAGAAGACAGAGCTTAACTTCCCCAGTGCAGTAGCCAAAAAAAATTGTTGGTTTTTCTTTCTTTTTTTTTTTTTTTTAACCAGTTTCCCCAGGAAACATACAGGGAACCATTTGGCAGCGGTATGTTTAAAATTTGATTCTTTGGAGTTGTGCTTGTGTTTCCTTCGTGGCTCTGCCAGTCATAAGTGACATTTCTGACTTGGTCCTCCTTGCTGCAACAGCAAGAAACCGTCGTCTCCTCCCAGAGCACTTTTCCCATTTCTATGGCAGGTGAGTTTTTTACAAAAGTATGAACTAGTCAGGTTTGTGGGACAGGAACTGTAGAGGAGTAAGTGAAGAATTCAGCAGAGCTGAGGAGGGGGCAGAAGGGAGAGGGATCTAATACCCCCAACAGACCTTCAAAGCTTCCCAGTCTCCTCAAACACCTTAGAGGCATTTGACAGCCCCTTTCCAACCTCCTCCGACTCATCTCAGCCACCAAATGTATTGGCAACCTCAAAACCACCTCTGCTGCGGCAGGGCAGAAATTGGTCTCCCTCAAGGTTCCTGAAATAACTAAGTTATTTTGTCCTTATCCTTAGGCCAGTGAATTTCAGATATGGCTTACACTATTGAAAAGCCTTGAAACAGCTTTTCAGGAAAGGAGAGTCTTAAATTTAATTCCTCTCTAGTGCCTAGACATCTTAATGTAGGCTGTAGAGAAATGTCACCCTTAACTGAGGATTCAAATCCCTGAATCCTCTTCTGGATTTGAGGGTCTGAATCCTTTCTTTCAAAAAGCTTTCCTTTCAAAAAATTCCCAGGAAACAAAAAAGTGATACTGGTATTTCAGCTAATGAACAAAATGATGGTTAAACTGAAGATGCTACTTCATTTTTCTTCTCTACCTGCAAACATTCAAACTACTCAGATAATTCCTCTCAGTGTAACACTTTCATTTCACGTGTCATAAGCGAAGAGCAAGAGAGATCACGACACTATACACTACTGGCTCAAACACATGGTGCATTGAACAGCAGGAGCTTTGCTACTGAAACTTGAACCTCACTAACTAGCCCTACTTAATAATAACAGCTGAAAACTGATTCTACAATTTTAACCAAGGCATTACAACTTTGTCCAAAAGTAAAACCAGGTTTGGATTTGTAATCCAAGAAGCCTTGAGGAATCAGATCCCCAGCATAACAACCATCACATCTTAAGAATCTTTGCTGTGTGCCATAAGGACAATGTAAATTTTTAAGTGTTCACTTATTTCACAATCTAAAACTTTTTATAGTGATCATGCAGGAGGTTATACTTTTATTTTCATAGATGTTTTCTAGTCTTTGGATGGTAAAAGTTCCAAGCCAGCAAAATCTCAGTTTTCACTAGCCTAAGATGACACGAAAACCCAAAGTATTATATTATCTCTCAGCAAGACTATTACATAAAAGAGAATAGAAGAGGTGCACTTCATTGATAATCAGCTTATACAAAACTGTAACTCTCTGTTCAGCATCTTCACCAACTTTTTCCCTTTTTCCGGAAGCAAATCCAATTGTTTCCCTTGATATGCTAAGGGTATTCTGTCTCATGAATGAAATATAAAGGTCAGTTTCTTCTGCGCTGACATTCACAAGAGTACATGGGGTATTTCACATAAAAATATTTCGTTCACTGCTGATTGTCAGACAAGCCTGCCTTCTCAGCTTCCCCAGCACGTTACTTCATCATACAAAGGAAGATTTGCAGCATAGATAATCACTATTGGGATTACTGAGTAACTAGCTACGACCACCAAACAGGAGGGAAAAAAAAAAAAAATAAAATAAATCTAGTGTGCATCCTAAGGGCATGTCTTTCATTTCGTGTGATGAAATAGTGGCCACCTTGCAACTATCTGAATAATCCTTCTCTGGCATCTATGTATATTCCTTTTATACAAGTAGGGTGAATTTTAAGTGTATTTTCACAATACACTTCAAAGGTTAGAAGTATATTCCCACTTTTAAACAAATCTAAGAGCTTTGCCCACAAAGCCTACCATGTAAACAAAACAAACAAACAAAAAACCATTTTCAACTGGTGCCTAACACTGAAAGAACAACAACTCCTTTGTTGCTTAGATTCCCGCTGAGGTATGGCTCCCTTTCTGGCCCTGCGTACGATAAAACCAGAAAAGCTGCCCCAAATCCTCAATCCATATTATCAAAAAGCATTGCTTTATCATCAGATTATCTAGGCCTGATTCTAAGCATCCTCCAAGTATTCTTAAACCAGGCGCATCCCGCAAAGAATGTGGCACCAGCATCCCTCACATTTACCTCATAGCTGGAATATTTCTCTAAGGAGTTGAAGACAAGGTACAAATCTCCTCTTCAGGGAAGCTCCCAGGTATTTCTCCACTGTGGTCAAACTGCAATCGCAGCTCACTCATCCAGATACATGAGCCAATTTCAAAAGCACAAAGGCGATGACTGTAACGGTGTAACTATGCCAGTACTTATCCCAGTGCTGCTGTTCCTCACCGTGCCAAGCTACAATGCACCAAAACACTATTGTTTGACAGTACCCAGGTAGCCAGGTGTACACACACACACGAGGTTTAACTGTATTCAGTCTCTTTGGCAAAAAGCGGCATTCTTTTTTTATTTTTTTTTTAAAAGGCTTCCAATAAAATCCTGGAAAATCCTGTAAGCTTGCCATCTGCACTGGGAAAGGTAGCACAAACTACCAGAAGAGGACAAAAAAAACCCCAAAACAAACACCCTGCCCCCCAAATCCAAAACATATCAAAAGAAATGTTGTTAAGTATGATATCAGAGTCAGAATAGCTTTTCAAAAGTGAAAGAGCACCATTAGGTTCGGGAAACTGCCATTTAAAATAGTTAACAAGTTGACAGATATGGGAGATCCGACCAATACTGTCAGCTACAAAGCCTTCAAGAAGATTACTTGCAGGAGCAAGTTCTGTATTTATTTGTCAAGCTCTCAACTCTATTTTTTAATGTAGAGTTTCTTCCACATGCTCATCTCTATGACAGGCTAAAACTCCAAGAACTTTGTCGCTTTAGTTCCTTTGAAGACTCAAGCAGAGATGGAGTTTTCACTTAAAATGAGTGGAGAACTCTAGAAGAAAAACAAACAAAAAACCCCAAACACAAACCAGTGCTACCTTTTCCTTCCTCATGGAAAGCTGGGCTGTGATGCCGAGTCCTGGGAAATCTTATTTTCAATTAGTCTTGCATCTGTTGCTGTCATCACTGAGAGTAAGTTATGGTATGCTTAGAATTTCTATGGAGACTATGTTTACTGTCATTCATCACTGATATCTATGGAGATCTCATAACAGCAATTAAAAGGGGTTGTTTAGTCATATGCTGTCACCAGAAGAGGATACAGCCTGCACAGTGGAACTATTCAGGGGCCTGCAAATATTTTATTTGACAGTCACACCTAAAATATGAGCTAAAGCAGCATCATTTTTCAGGGTCCTTCACACATTTCAAGAAATCCAGAAGTCTTGACCAATAAAGAGTCTTTGGTTTAAATGCTTGTTTTGCCTCTAAAGTCAAATGAAACACTTTATTAACTCATTCTAGGCCAAAATTCAGAATTATAAAAGGATGACTGGCTTGCTTTGTAAGTAATTCTGTGCTGTTACTGGTAACCCTCACTTGGTGCTGAGTATAAATGCCATGTTCATTATTCATCCCTTGGTCAAACAGCAGTTACATGATGCATAAGTCAGTGCATAAACTGCAATAACATTTGCTGGAAGATTTAGACACAAAGGTGATGAAATAAAAAAAGGAAGCATTTCTCTTGCTCCACAGTTCAAAGCTGTTCTGCACATCAGGGTTTCAGACAGACATATAAAAACATAAAGCTTTGTGTCATAAAGATCCTATGATAAGATATACAAAGGAGAACTTAAGTTTTGGCATTCCTAAAACGAAAACAAACAAGGGTTTTCATATAAGAATAAGACTTTAACATGTGGCCAATAATAAAGAATTCAAATCTCTAATAAGTACAAGATAACCTTTCATCAGTTCTCTCCTGTCAGGGCACGCTTCAGAGATTTACAAATATCTGCCCAGCAAGCTCCTTGGAGTGGTGAAGTAAATCCCAGGGAACAGTACTAATCAATAAAAGCAAATACGTGCAGAAGTGTCACGGTATGAGCTGTCTGCAGCACCGCAAAGGACCGCTTCACACCGCGGTGCAACTGCACGGGCATCCCTGTCAATACCGAGTGAAATGGCATATGTAATCTAATAGACTCAACAAATCAAATAAAGGTTATCACTCTTCACCGGAGCAGGAAGTGATGCATAGCCTATAAAAACGTTACTTCACAGAAGTGTATTGTGAGTCTCCAAAATTACCAGTGAAATCGCTGGCGTGACCTTCGGTTTCCAATTTGCAAGTATTTTTAGCAATCCGTAACTGTCATAGTTGATGAAACTTTCTGCTACCATACTTAAAAGCTTTGTAAAGCTTCCATTATTCCTGAGTAATTGGTAATAACGTGCTGTTGTTCTAATGGGTGCTTATGCGTGACTGCAATATTAAGAACTTACTCTTTGATTTAAAGCACTCTGTTTTTAACGGGAAGTAGTATATCAATTTTCAAAATTTCATAGTTGGTTTACTTTAATAACATTTCAAAACTTCAAATAATTTATTCCTTCTGCTATAGAACAGTTTTAATAAACACTGAAAGTCATTAAATTTGTCTACTTTCCTAGCTAAAAAAAATATTTTTTTTAATGAAATCTGTAAGATGGAGGAAACAATCGTGACCCAAGACGTTGTTATATATACCATTACAACACCGAGTTAAGAACTTGTAAAAATTAAATTTCCTAAGTCAAACCTAAATTGAATACAATCATATTTTTAAAAATGCATTATTATAAGCAAAGGAAAACCTACAAGTTTAATTTAAGTAGCTATATCTCACTCGCTAAGGTTACAGGAGATTTGATGTTTAACCCAAATAGATCCCGTCTCTTCACGTATTTTTTCAGTGACACTAAAACTAATTTATAGGAATTATTAAACAGTTTCTTCGTGAACCGGGAAAATGCAAGACAATTATCCTTTGAAAAATGTGCTGGTTTAAGTGTGAATATCAAACATCAGGCCACACAGCTATTTGGCAGTTCACTTTTATTCCTCCTCAGGCAAAGTTTCACAATAGAAAGCAGATAGAGAAAAGCCTCATACTACTCAGTATAAGTCATTAATGAATATTTGTATTGGGTTTATGTGGCAAGGTTACAACTGTCCCATGTCAGACAGAGCCAGTTCCAGCCGGCTTCACCACTGTCCAAAGCTGAGCCCATCAGTGAAGCTGGTGGTGTCTCTGTGATAACATACTTAACAAAGGGTAAAAAATGCTGCATGCCAGTTGTGAGAGAGGGGAGTGAGAAAAGTGTGAGAGAACCAGCTCTGGAGACCCCAAAGTTGGTGAAGAAGGAGAGGGAGGAGGTGCTCCCGGTCCTGGAGCAGAGATTCTCCCTCAGCCCATGGACACACCATGGTGAAGCAGGTTGTCCTGCTGCAACCCATGGAGAGGACCACTTCAGAGCAGATATTCACACTGCAGCCCGGGGAGGACAACACACCACACCACAGCAGGTAGGTATGTCCTGAAGGAAGCTGCAACCTGTGGAGAACCCACACAGGAGCAGGCCGCTGGCAGGAACTGCAACCCATGGAGAGGAACAGTCTGTTCCTGAGGGCCAGGACCCCATGGGAAGGGCCATGTTGGAGCAGTTCATGAAGTGCTGTATCCCATGAGAGGAACCCCACACTGGAGCAGGGGAACAGAGTGAAGAGGAAAGCAGCAGAGATGAAGTGTTATGAACCCCCAATTCCCCATCCCCCTGTGCTGCTTGGTGGGAGATGATGTAGAAGCACCATGAGTGAATTTGAGCCTGAGAAGAAGGGAGGGATGGGGGGAAAGTGGTTTTAGTTTTGTCTTTGTCTCTCACTATCCTACTCTATTTTTAATCGGTAATTAATCTTCCCTAGTCAAGTTCATTTTGCCCGTGATGGAAACAAGTGATGTCCCTGTCCTTAGCTCAACCCACAAGCTTTTTCATTGTATCTTCTGCCCCTGTCTTACCAAGTAAGAGGAGCAAGAGGGCAGCTGGGGAGGGGTCTGGCAGTCAGCCAAGGTTAACCCACGACAATATTGTGGAACTAGGACAAAAATTATCTAGCCATGAAAGACTCTGGAACAGCCTTCCAGAGTCATCTAAAAATAGAAGTTAATTGTTTTATGAAAGGGCTGATGTGGTATTATTTCCTGCAGTAATGACACAGGACATCAACAACCTCAATGTCTTTTGTACTGACAGACGTCCAAAAGTCGTACCATGAAAGAAAAAAAAAAACAACCAACCACTACCAAAAAACCAACCCCAAAACCAGCTGTTGAACTGTTTTGATCTGCACTTAGTACAAGAAACCCAGTGCTATGCATTAGACCTTTTAATCAAACCCTTAACACCTCTTTTCAAATAAATGCCTTTAGAAATGTATTCAACAAGGACTGTTATTAGCATTGTGGAAAACAGAAGCAAGTGAACGTCAGCGACTGGTTCCTGACAGCATTCAGGTCTAAATGAAATAAAACATCGTTTTATATTACCCTGCCTACAATTTCAAGCAGTGCTAGTGATTTTGGATTCCCAGTCTGAAATCACTCAGAGTGTGATTTCTAGAAGGCAGGTACTCAGCACTGTCTGAAAATCTGGTACACTTGACAACATCTTTTTACAAAAAAAAAAAAAAAAGTCACTTTCAGAATTCCCACTCCACTTTTTACTTACAGGTAAGTCTCAGCACAAAGGTGGTGTTACTTTGGTTTAACGAAAGCAAACAGGAAAGAACAGGAAGAAAAAAAAAAAAAGCTCTGTAAACTCTGTGAGAGAGTACCAACTACTGAATTTAATAGGTTTTTGTGCAAGAGCACAAAATGCGCTGCCTTACTGAGCTGTAATTTAACATTGCTTGCTTACACTCTTATAAGCCAGAATTGACAATATTAAAAATTATCCATCTTTAGGAAACTCACTTGAGTATGATCTGTGTTTCAAATGAACACTGCAGTAAGAATAATGTCAAATTAAAACAAATCACTATGAAGTTAAGGCTAAGGTTTATCATGTCAACAGAGAATTCTAGATGTTTTTTAAAAATACCCACATGAAAACAGAATGTAAATAAGACCTGCCAATATACACAAATATCCTGAGGAATATCAGCCTGAGAGAAGAACTCCTGATTTCTACAATAGTTTGTTCTCGTAGTGCTATGACACCCAGTGTCTTCCATATAAAAAAAGCAATAAAAAAGCCTATCCTGGTTGTAAGCCCTAAACTAAAGGATTAGTGTGATAAAGTCAAGCAGTTGTCTCTGTAGAGCATTTTAGATTGTCTACAGAAAAAAAAAAGATGAGAGTTAGACGTAAGTACAGGAAGAGAATCTTTCTGGCAGGGTTTGACAATAGTGAAAAGCCCTCAAACGGTTAGACTGGTGCTTCTCCTTCTTACAGTTCTCACCATGTTCCTTCAGGTTGCAAGGTGTCGAATGATTTTTACTTTTTTTTTTGTGGCAAAAAGTACATGGTAGGTTCCCTTAATTTTATAGAAGTCAGACATCCACATACATGAAGTAGTGAAATCATAATCACAGTATTAAAAAAAATATATGTTAAACACAATACTTACAATATAAAAGTACAAAACTCTGGGGAAAGAGAGATTGCTGCAATTTCCCAGCGGCTGGGAAAGAATTGATTCCAGGTGCTGTAATTAATTCATTGGGAAAGAAATAAGTGGATAACAGCAGAGAATACCAAATTCCAAGGTTGATTTATTCACAATTATTTGTATGCCTGAGCAGGTGTCTTGACAGCCACATCAGCAGTGAATTTTACAATTCACAGGTGTAACACCCTTTCAGAACTCCAGCAAAGACAGCTGTGGTTGAACAACTTCAGCCTGCCAGCAAACAGTTTCTCATACTCCTGCTTTTCCCAAGACACCGTCCCCAAAACTGTTGCAAGCTTGTTCCACTCTTTCACTACAAAGAAACCAAAGGCTCTTTGTGCTTAGGCACAATCATAAGGTTATTTGATGTATTCCTGTTTTGCGACTACACGTATAGCAGGATCAGCAATTCCCTAGTACACAGGAGCAAGGTTACTACTTGCAGTCTTCAAATTTTCCTCAGTCAGAAGCCATGCAAAACTCCAGTGAAAAGTTTGGAGTTTGCCACAGAACTTATAAATCCATTTTAGACACTGACAAACGCCCATTCCAAAGGTAGGGTAGCTTCACAATAATGTATTTATCTTTATGCCATCTCTGCGGAAGACTATTATCTTGATGTTACAGAGTGCGACATGGGAAACTAGAGTGCCTAATAGGAAATATTGTGTCTTAAGGGAAAAACTAAAATGTGCTCTTCTCTGTGCTGTGGCTGCTTTATTTTGGCATGTAGGAAGAAAGGGTAGTCTTATTATTAAGTCTCAGTATGGAAATCTAGCATTCTATAAACCCTCTAGAAGTGAAAAAGATATTAAAAATGCAGTTTACATGTGCTCTGTAAGTTCTCGGATACAACAGATGTAGCCTGATTATTTTTTTTTTTCAATGGTGTGAATGGAGTTTAAAATATGATGATTTTTAATGGGGTATTTGAACAGTGTAAAGGAAATCAAAAGGAGGAAAAGGTCTTGTACTTCTAATTCATTGTACCTCTAATTTCGTTAACAAACACTCATGCTCAAGCAAACTGACTAAAACCCACCAAGAACAAGGTACCAACGAGCATCAGTGCATTCGTTCCAACCTCATCGAGACACAGCAATACAGTAGAATTCTTGTTCCACCAATTTTCATGACTTATCCTTACAAAGTCTCTCTGGTCTACATATGACGGCTAAATCCTTTTTGCTGTTGTATATGTGGTCTAGCTATCCCAAGGAGCGAAAGCACAAGGCTAGCAGAGAACAAAAGCAACTGCTGCACTGAAGGCAGTGCTTTCAAGAACTGCATTTTAGTTCTAATGAATCTTTTCCTCACATCCGAGTGTATCAGAAGTACAACTTTCTTGTACCATTGTGATCTCGGTTCCCTGCTCCTCAGTCAGCAGGGGCTGAGATTGACAGCTCACTCAACTTCATAGGGAGAGAGACTACCTCTTACCTCATGTAACTTAAAAGTGAGCCTTCTGGCTGGATAAGAGAGCCAGGCTCCAATGGGAGAGACATCTGTTCTTACTCAACTAACAGGAAGGTGGTTCTGATGCCAGGATTCAAAGGCAGAATAATGAAAATAGGGCAGAGTGGAGGAGCCTTTTTACACTGAATGATGCTTATGATCCTCTAGTGGATGTCTCCTACGTGAAACTTCAAATTTGATTCATTCTCCCATGTGAAACTTCAAATTTGATTCACATCTACAACATTGTGTGTCTTCTTTGAAATAATTCACTATCATTATACAATGATATTTTACTATGAAACATGCTCAGTAGCCGCAATCAGGTTATAATTACTTCATAGATATTTTTGCAAAACCTAAACAGGCCCTTAGAAAATTGCAACACCCTCCTTTCCCCCCTCCCCCCCAAAAAAAACCCCAAACATTCACCTTAATGGCATTTGTATGAACCACATACTTTAAAAAAATCTTCAGTATCATATTGTTACAAATATCTGAAATTAAATGAGATTTGATATGAAAATCAGTTTGATTTTAAATGAAATAAAGGTGTGCTAAGTATCTATGGGAACTGTGTGTGATCATAGAATTGTAACCATAGAAGTATTAAGTTTGAAATAGGTAACTATAGGCATAGTGTGCGATGTTTTAGTGTCTATAGAGTTCAATGTTTTGAAATAAGTAATCATAGGTACCTCACCAGGTAATTACTGGATTTTTTGTTTAAGAAACTAAAGAAACCGTCACAGATTCTAGTGAAGCACAATGAACACCAATTATGCTGCTTGGCAATCCCCTTTCCCCTTCCCAGCTTGATTTGACTATCAAGGATTCCAATCAGTAGAGCTAAGTAGGTTTGACCAATGATTATAGTTAGATCAGAATATTAATAAGATCGTGTAATGGGTAAAACCAATCAATGTAAAGGTTAAGTTTAAGAGCGAACATAGTAAGCATTTTGATGAAAAAGAACTTACGTAACAAAGACTCGACAGAAGAAGCGTATAAAAACTGTTGGAATTCGATGCTAAGGTGGACGTGATAGGCAGAGCTATCCCCCATGTCCCCAGCGCTGCAACAAAGGAGTGCCTGCTTCTTCAGATTACATTGGTGTTAAGAGGTTTTATTCCTGATTTCAGTAACAATATAAGGTCTGCTACTTCATTATAACTTTTTTTTACATAAGGAAACATGGCCTAACTCCCCAGTGGGAGTTCGTCATATAAAACAGGAGCAAGTCAGAAGGAAAAACGCTATAGTTCCATAGAAATAACCTTTTAGAAATTGCTTATCCGTCTCATATTCTTATTACTAAGTTTACAAATAGTCCAAGGGTGGCATTTGTGATAACTTCTGAAATACAAGTATTTCATAGCCCTCTTTTTCAGCGAAGGCATACTTAACTGTAGTACTAAACTCTGCTACAGCTTCAGAGACAGTTCAGGTAATGTTCTCAAAGGAAAATACCTGTTCATATTTTAGAGCTTAAATAGTTAGATAAAATTGAAAGGGCAAATGTTTTTATAAATCCTTAGCAAATTTCTTTGTATGTGTGCTGGTGTTCTGCTTAACTATAACAGACGTGAGTAACTCTGGGTTTGGTGGTTTGTTTGTTGTTTGTTTGTTTTTTTTTTTTTGGGGGGGGGTTGGTTTTTTTTTAAATCCCAATTCAGGGTTACGTGTATGTTTTGGTCTGTTGTTCCCTCTCCCCCCCCAAGGATCATTTAACCTCAAATTTCAATTCATTGCTTTTGTAGTAGAACAAAAGTGCTAAGATACTGCAAATAAACATGGTAATCTCTGCTAATCCATCAATCTAATGAACTCTTGTGACATTTCCAGTCGAAGTCATGGAAAAACAAGATTTTGAGATTTTGACTATTCAGAAGGTTGTTCTCCCTTTCCTATGTTACAATCAGAATCAGAGACTTATTTCAGGTATTGAATTCTTTACTCTGATCAAGCTAAACAAATGTCAAAACCCTCGCTGAGCAGAATTTGACTTGCTAATGATAGCGACCAAATAAATAATTAGTACTAGCGAAAGAAGTTGGAAAGAAGAAAATTATTGAAACGTAACAATTCTTAAATCAACGGAGAGCTTAGTTATTTTGGGAAAAAGTGATCAACATAAACTTGGAGCCAGAATAAAAAAAATAAAAATTACAAAATTACTCCAGTGACTCCTCTTGGAAGAATTCTTTTAATTTGTTTTAAAGCATATTTCTTTAACTTAAGTTTTGAACTGTTCAGACATGACATTGATGCTCATGTTTGTCTAGTGGGCAACTGGAGTTGCCTTAATGGTGGAACTTCTATTTTGCAGATGCAGAACCCATGCCTCAAAAATCTCATAAACTTGAAAACAATGAAGATGATAAATACTTTCACGGTAGGGGACTGGCTGGTCTACCAACCCGTCCTTTGGGACTCAGCTAATAGCGTTCTGTTTGTCAGAGCTGTCAGAAACAACGTGGATTGTTTTGAAGGTTTTGAGATACCTATCATTCACTGTCCTCCAGAGCTGCCTGGAGAACAGGAGTATAGTTTCACGAGGAAAATATCAAAGTTTTCATCTCGCATTAGAAAAAAATGCTATCTTTGAACTTCTCAGGAAAAGGCACAGGAGAAGAACAGTTATAGCCCAGGTTGCCATCAACACAATGGGTTTGAGCACCCATTTGGTGTGCTGAGGGCTCATGCTTGCCAAAAAAAAAAAAAAGAAAAAAAAAGAAAAAAAAAAGTGTCAGACAGAATGAGTTTCTTGCCTCCCAAGTAAATGTTTTAACTGACTGACTTCACCACGCTCCCCTCTTTGCACATTCAGCCTCCCCAGACAACAATTTTTCCAAAACCCAATACATTCCAACAAAATAGATGGTTTTCCTGAATCAGCATTTTTCCTGACAAAGAAAGGCTTTCAGTGCAGCTACCTACCCACTGACGAGGAAGTACAAGCTCTGCCCGCCCTGTTTTGCTGACGACAGCTCACCGAATTACTCCGTGGCTATTCCTTGATTTCAAGTTTGAAGTGGGCAGGCTGGCTCTTTCTGTAGGAGACATTTGGCAACTCCTGTTTTATGAAATAGCAGCAGCCTCTATTGTGAATCAGCATTAAACGGACACCACAAAATATGACCATAAGCTACTCTGATGTTCAACCTGTTCTTCATGTACATTTAAGGAACAAAGACCTCTTTATAGTTTTAGAGTATGCCTATCCTACACTGCATGCATTTAAACTGTAAGTTTACATAATCAGGTTTTCCCCATTTAAAAACAATGCACATAAACACATACTAACCTTTCAATCTTGCCCTCTCTGTTCCTGTTCCAATTTGGGGTTTTGTGGGGTTTTTTGGTGTTTTGGGTTTTTTTCCCCCCTTGCTATGGAAACGCCACTTTGAAGGGCAGAAACGTCAGAGCAACATCCACAATTTTCTTATACTGAAACTTTGGAAGCATTCAGTAACATTTAAACATAACAGTACCATGAAATAACATGTTTAATGAAGATCCATCTGTGCCATAATATCAGCTGTATCTACCTGCTAAAATCATTAGAAGTCCCTTCAGTATTGTCTGTCAGGACAAGATCCATTTGGAGACCGAGTCACTCAAAGTCAGTATTTACATTGGGGCGAGGCTCCTGAACACCCACCACGGAGTTTAAATAGGCAGAGCTATTCAGCTGACCACGGAGAATAGCTCAGCTCATTCTGGATCCCACTGGCTAGATTTCAACCATGCTTACGTAATACTGCAAAGGAAAAAAGAAAAACCCAAACCCATAAACCAATAAAAAACTCCCCACATACATAGAGACTGGAATCTCTGACAAAGAACACATTTACTTGACTTGATTTACTTGACTACATTTCACATTTAGCCAGTGAATACTTTTAACTTTTACTTTGCTCTACAATTTCAATCCACAATCTTATCCATGGTAGGTTTTATTTTTAAAAAACGGGCACAGAAACCTCAAGCTCTTCCCCACTTTTGTTCTAAAAATGTTTTAAATATGTTTTATGCTATGATTAAGACTGTGTTTGTTTAAAGATATGAGTCTCGCTTATCAGATGCATCATACTTGAAAAATATTACAAATAGCATAATACAATATGGGATGCTTGTAAACGTTATCATGACATTGCCTGTGGTTTTTTAATGAAAAGGTATTGGTCCAAGCTGCATGCTTTACGTAAGTAATATTATCATCCAAGGCTCTCTTCTTTATTACACAGGAGCTAGAGTGCTTTTCTGCCAAGAATATACTCTGTATATATAGTGGTCCTGGAATTCACTTTCATATTTGATTTTTTTTCCCGCCTTGTAGTTTGAAAAGCAGCTTTATGACTATTTTTGGCCTCCTGCTGTTAAGGGGCATATCTTTAATCGGAATTTTAAAGAATGCTCAGTATGTATTCTTTTGGAATTATGCATCTCATCTGTGAAATTGAAATATGTTCTTTAGAAATAAGAAATGCTGCAGCTTCCTCTTATGAAAAGGAGAATATTAATATTCTGTAAGGAGAGATTTTGTACTTCCAGTACAAAAACCTACGTGTTTTCAATAGGACATATTTCAATCTGGCCTATTCAGAGACTTTGAAAGCAAGAAGCACAATGAAAAGAATCCAGTTTTCTTTCCTTCCTTGACCGTGGCTAGAGGCAGGCGACTCTGGAAAGGGAAGAGGGTGGGAATTAAAGGAGGGAATGGGCACTTTTCCACTTAAGGAATGGAATAAATTCACAAGTCAGATGACAGGAATACCACAAACAGATTCAAAATCTGTGGAAACTGGTGGAAAATATATAATCTTGGCACATTTTGCAAGAAGCTGGTTTACATTTAGATCTTAAGGAGTGTGATTAGCCTCCAGAACACTACAGTGAACCTCTGCCTTTCTCCTATGATGTTACATTTACGATCCTTCAACTCATAATCCCTTCAGAAAAAGATCCCATCCCAGTTTAAAATATTTAAGGCGTGTGCCCTCATCACTCCATTCACAAAGCCATTTCACCACCTTCTCCACTGACTTCCAGTATTCAGTCTGAATGTGTTTGTGCAGAGTATATAACTGCTACCTTTTCCATCATTATTGTCCTTTACCTTAACCACCACTAACTTTCCCCTCTTCGACTTTAAGAGAAGTCACATTCCCTTCAACCGTCACTATACCAAACTAAGAAAAGCAATTTATTTTTCTCTCAACCCACAAAATAAGCTTTCAATGTTATTATTATGCTGGCTGTCTTACTTCAGCACTGTTCGACTTTTGAGTTCAATTCGTGAGTTGTACACACGAGAGATCTCAGTGACTTACAGGACAGTCTTAAGACTGCCTTTTTTTTTTTTCCTACTGGAAACACCCTTCCTAACAAGTTACAGAAAATCATTTCCAATTCAGTTCCCAGTAAGCATGTGATCTTTTTCTTCACATCGATGTATGTGTTAATGCAAATATATCAGTTTGGATTTGATCCAGATTACTTGTGATCTTGATCCCAGTTCTCACTGTATAACAGCTTTATGTCTTTCCTCATTCTCATTTTAATTTTCAAGAATTATGTGCTTTATTTTGATTTCCACAACTTAACTAACGCAGTTTTGTCCATTCTTTCTTTATTCTCTTATTTGTATTCTTAAAAAAAAAAAAACAAACCTCACATCTTTTTTCTTCCATTTTCCACGGACTATATTAATAGGCATCTTGCTTATTCCTTACACTATAAATCTTTGATTTTTTTATTTAATTGCAGGTGTTTTCAGGACACACTTTATTGAGGACTCTAAATCTCTCTTATTCGTATCCTTTAAAAAAAACCAAACCTCACATCTTTTTTCTTCCATTTTCCACGGACTATATTCATAGGCATCTTGCTTATTCCTTACACTATAAACCTTTGATTTTTTATTTAATTGCAGGTATTTTCAGGACACACTTTATTGAGGACTCTAAATCGCCCACAGCTTTGGCTGAATCTGGAGCAGGCCTCATACTAGCATACACTGGTTTTGCTCACCCAATGCATTTAGCAAGTATCCCAAGAAATGTACCCTCAAAGGAGACATCTTCATTAGGAATCTTAAAAGACCTGTGGTGTAGTCTGTTCTTGGAGATTAAACAAAACCTTGTTTCTGTGGAACAGTAGATAGTGTGTTACGTCCAGGTGCATGACTGTTGACCAATAGTTGAAAAATAACATTTTACATAATATCATTCCACATCAACACGCAGCTTTTGAGTAGACTACCGCTATACCAAACAGTCTCAGATAACACTGCATACCAAAACAAGGAAAAAAGTTAGAATCAGTTTTCTAATAGAAAGCATCTCATCAGAGCTGAATTCAACCAAGCAATATAATCTATCAGCAAATTGATATAAACATTTAGAGAACAAGGGAAAATAAGCCTTTTCAGTGCTTTCAGTTTCTAAGGTATCTGGCTATTACAAGCCAGATAATTATGTTCTGTCCTCCATGATAAAGCATTCATCTGACTCCACTTCTACAGTCTCTACTACACAGAAATAACATCTAATACCTCCAAAGCATCCAATTTTTGACAAGTTTGGATTAGCAACACACCAAACAATTTCATGACTGTTACATTTTTCTCCATTATTCATTTATTTCATCTCCTATTGCTTGCAAAGAGATTGCCAGCTCCACTCAGAAACTCTACCCTGAAACACCAAGCTGCCAATAGCGATTGCTCTGTTTTTTAAGAGGTTGCCGCACCAGTTGAGGCAGAGCATTCAGAAACAGAAAAACTGCTACCCACAACCTGTTCAGGACACAGTTCACCACTGCCACTTTCCAGTTTAAGTTATGCAAAACAAAATAAATAATCTGGAATTCCCAGGAGACAGACAAACTTTAAGGCAAAAGGTTAATGCAAACGCTGCCTAATCCCATTTCACACCATCTCATCTCTATCATCTTTTCAGAACTAAGAGGAGTACCGTATGTCATTAAAGTCAGCAGCTCATATCAAACATGCATAAAGGTCTATCCGTCATTACAGACTTCACTGCATATTTTAAAGATACTTGAAATTTCTAGTTCTAGCTAAATGATTAGATTTTCTTTTAAAAGAAAAGGCACAAGATTCATCATACAATTACCTTAGCATCCCACTACAACAGAAAGAGCCTTCATAACTTGCCTGTAGCTGTACACTTTGTTTTTCACACAGCAGCTGATCAGAAGAAGAGTAGTCAATCTTGACTCCAGGGCAGGAAATCTTAAAAGGAATCTTAAAAGACCTGTGGTGTAGTCTACTCTTGGAGATGAAACAAAATCTTGTTTCTGTGAAAGAGAATTCTCCTCTGGAGAGAAAGGAGGAGTTCTCCTTTCTGGAAGCTCCTGAGTGGCTTCAGCTGGGCAGCCATCCCCTCCCCAGGGAACACACATCACAGGTGTGGGTAAGGAGATTTGCAACGAAAAGCTGGGGGTGGGCATCAGAATTAATAAACGAGAGGGGAAAGGGAGAGAAGGGTGGAGTTTTGGGGAGAAAATACTTCTGTACTTGTTTTATAGCTTGTTTGAAGTTTTCTGTTGAAAGAAATCCACTGTTGCCACCGGTGTTTTAATGAATGCTAGTTTGGCTTTAATAAACTTCAAGTGCAAGCAGATTAATATCAAAGTTCTGTTTGGTCTGCAGCCCCAGCACATCCTTACATTCCTTTAAGGGTTTCTTTAAAAATTATTTGTTCTTCAAAGGGCAAAAAAAAAAAAGACAAAAGAAATTAATTTCCAAATCCACATTCTTTGTGCAACCTTAAAAACAACGGACATAAATCTAGTTATGTCTGTCAGTAACAAGTGAACTTGTTAGCCATACAAATATACCCTATCTGTTAGAAAATGGCTATAATTAAGAAAAATTGTGACTATACTAAAAAAAAAAAATCTACCTTTTCAGAATCAAATGTTCAAGGAAAAATCATTGGTTTCAGCAGAACAAGTGTTTCTTGGTTCTAGATAGCAGTTTAAAACTCAACAAAGATAAAAGAAATAAGCAAGGATTTCCAATTAGCTACAGAAGATTGTAGTCCAAATATTTGCTTTTTCTTTGTTCTGAGTAGAAGTAGGATCTGTTGTCTCAGGCAGTCCCTGTTACAATCACTCATTTACCACCTTTGTGGCTGCTACATTCAATATTTAGCTGGCCAAAAGGGAAGGACTCCTGCACTTGCTGGTCAGAAACACACCTGAGTCAAGGATAAAAACGACTGCTCTCAAATGGCAATTGCAAACACATGAGGCTGGACTAGAGAGAGTTTTCTTAAATGGTTTAGTAAAATGCTTTTTTTGGTAGTGTATCTTCTAAAAAATATCAAATCTTGAAAACTGTCTATGGGTGAAAATATTTTTTAGCTGTACTTTGCTCTAGGAACATTATTGAGAAATTACTCCTAAGGAGCAAAGGATTTGCATTAGCCTTAACAGAAGAAAATACCCTTAACAACTGGCACTGCTAATCATAACGATGGGTAGGGGAATCATCATGGAAATTTATGAAGCATCTCACTGACATCCCAACAGGGCAATAAGGCTTTTTCTAAATAATAGGAGTCAGTAATGGAGAGTAAGACTTTGCTTTGGTTTTTTTGTTGTCAGTGACAAAGGTTCTGTTGATATTTCAGCCATACTGAATGAGGTTGCAACATGAGCCTTATTGCTTGAAACAACTTCTAAGTCATAGCCTAAGAAACAGTGGGGTCTTGCGATAAAATAGGTTTGATACCTCGCTTCCCTACTGCACTGTTCAAAGACAGTGAGCAAAGATTAGCAAACACTTTGCTCAAAAAAACCTTGTTAGTGAAAATTCAAATTTGAGTATGCTCTAATACAGTATGATGTTGGAAGCATATACATATGATGTTCTTATTGCTGAAACCACAAAGGTCATACGTGGTATCATAGGTTAGACTATCTAAACTAATGATAAAAGACTGACGCCAGTTTACCTTGTGTCCTAGTAGTTACAAGAACTTTTACAGACTCATAGCAAAGATCCATCTGATCTCTTGTGTTGCTTTAATAGAAGTCAGTAGTCAGTGTTTACGAAACATATAAGAAAAAGGGAAAGCAGAGAAAAATATTTTCCATCTTCTGATACGAATTTAGGGATTTCCTGAGTTAGAGATTCACTCACGAGCATTATTTTTAACAGCTGTTGGTAAACAGGGATGCTAATTCTCCATGCTGTTTCACAAGCTGATCAGAAGCTTTGACCCAGAAGTAATAAACAAGCACTTAACATCTGAATTGGAACAGAAAGGAACATTTTGCATTTACCATAAAAAGCCCTCTGATTCTGAAATTATCTAGTATTGGTTTCACCAAAGTAGGATTAACCAGTTTGGTAAAGTACTTGAGTATTTGTTAGGCAAGTCATGCTTCATGACGTTTATGCATATTTTTTTTTTAAAGATAGTACTCTGGAAAATCGCTAGTGGAACAGAAGCCTCTGAAAGACAGCTGGAGAAAGAAAGAAGTTAGGATCAAACAGAATAAAATATATGATTGTGAACAAGAAAAAGTTATTACAAATGCCACTCTAATATATTATATTTTTTTACTTTTATCTAAAGGAATAAGCTGAGAGACAGGTTTGCAGGTTGTCATTACAGTTAGCATCTGCAGCGTGTTTCCTCATCTGAATGCCCTGATTTAGTCCTCCTCTTTGACACTTCACAGGTCCTAAATGGTTTTTGAGAACTCAGGCAGCTTCTGCTAAGCAGATTTCCCACTTGTCACTTGTCCAAATAAATTTGCTTTCAAGCTTGAATATATATTTTCCTCTAACAGGTAGTAGTTGCTAATATTGTACTAGTAAGAAGAAAATTCACGTCCATCAACAGTAGAATAATAAAATAATCCTGGTTTCTAATTTCCTTATGGTGAAGGATACTTAAAAGTTCATCTGTCATGCAACTCTTCTGCTGTGCAACTGTGTTGCTGATGAAGACCCAGGTTGGTTTGGTTGGTTTTTTTCCCCTCCAGAAAGGGTGACTTTTAAGGGGCATGGACTATATCATCTGGAACAGAAAAGTTGTGAGGCAGCCGACTTCAGCTGGATTGGATTCTGAGACTCTGGCTACAACATTGTAAGTAACAGATCAGTGTGGGGTTTCGAGGAAATTCCTAACTCTATGCAAGCGTAAGCTAAACTTAAAGGACAAAAATATTGTGTTGTATCAGCAATACAAATTTTTCTAGAAAATGGCTCATCTTCTTTCTCATGCAAATTTGCAGTTGCTAGTTTTTTTGCACATGGTAGTAACTTACAGATATTTGAAAATACAGAATATAGTCACAATTTCATCTTCAACAGCATAAAAAAATCGTGGACTGTTTCCCCCCCCCGTTTCATCCCCTCCCTACCCTCTACCCCTCTTCTGTTTCAGAGACGAGACCAAAAGGCAGGTAGGTAGATAGGTAGGTGGGTAGATAATTACTGTAACGAAAATTCTTGAGAACTACTACGCTGTAGTTGTGCTACAGTGGTGAGAATTTTATAACTGTTCTCCAGCAAGGAGCATGAACCTAGAACAAAATCTTTGATGTTGCATGTCAGTGGATTTAGATGCTGGCATTTTTTTGGCGTAGCTTCGTCACTGTGAATCAGCAGTCATTTGCTTTCCAACAAATCTTAGAAACCCAGTTGCTTCTCTGTAAAAAGGGACTGGGATTTTTTTTTTTTAACCAACTCTTTCCTGTAATTTTGAGGGTGAACAGAATGCAAAAGTAAAAGATACTGCTATAAAAGTTTGGAGGCAAAAAAATCCTAATATCTTCTGTGAACTATCTGCATAGCCAGCTCTTTATTATATATTCAGACTAAAAGCTAATCCATCTATTATTGGGAAGTCCTAAAAGGCAATAATTTTCAGAAATGGCAAAACTTGACAATACTTATCGTTTGGGGGGGGGGGGGGGGAGAAAAAAAAGACGACACATTATTCATTATGACAGCAATTGCAAATGCAAAGGAAAGTTCTGGTAAAGCATTTCCAGAAGGAAGAGTTTACGGTGTATGACAAATCACATGTTAAAGGCTCCTTGAAATATTGGATTGAATTCACGCTACTTGCCTTAGGAACCCCACAGCAGTTATTTTCAAGCATCTAGAAAATGTTAAGAAGAAAACATTAAGAAAACATCTTAATATTCACAAGAGCTACACATACTGGCTTTCTGACTTCTGGTAGTCTGCATAATGATGGAACTACCTTTCGTACCCCAAATTTTTAGTCCATTCTTGAAAATAATCACCTCTTAAGTTTTTTTCCTCTTCATGGAAACTATATAGACTTTCATTTTTTTGAAAGATTATTTTCATTTATATACAGTTAAAGAGCTAGAGTCAAGATATAATAACCCAGCTGTGTACATCTGTGGAATTTATAACAAACACTGCATTTCACAAAGGATGATATTTTTAAAAAAAGATTTTTTAACATCCCAGTCATTTTAAACCCCAAATCATGTAGTTCGGGCCCAGAAAACTATATCAACTCAAGTTATAATTCAGGTAGATCAGTACTTGATTTCCAGTGCTGTCAGTTATGTCTCCAGTTGATAGAAGATGTAAATGATTCTTATGATGAAAAATTGTATCAAATGTGAGTCGCAGTGCAACAGTGTTTCAATTCTACATATGGGCCTAAAGAAATTATTGTAACATCTGGTACATGGAACAACACCTCTCTTCTTACATATTGTTATGAGTTACCACTCTTAGAACCTGCTTTTCTATGGAGATAACATATTCCAGGTAAAATGGATTGGTGAAGAATAGAAAAAAAAAAAAAAGGAAAAAAAGATGTTTCAAGAAACACTTGAAAGTTGTTGTTCTTGAGCAATTTCAATGGTACTTGTGAAGTTTGTAGAGGGATGTAGAAAGCTCAGTTGCAGGGAAGCCCCTTTGCATATACTTCATTGAAACTCATTTCAGTGACTACAGTTACTAAACTTCAACCAATCTAAAAGCACAAAAGGATGCTATACAGATTTAAAGATGGAGAGAAGGTATTCCAGCATTCAGCTCCTTCAGCGAAACTGTCCAGAGAGTGGAGAAGATGCTAAGACAGAGTCTACCCAGACTGTCCTGACTTAGACTGACAGCATTGTTGCTGACCTGGCTAGAGCTGATTACCTCATACAACTTCACACAAGAAAAATTAAGATTTTATTCTTTAAGAGCTAAAAACTCCAAAATATTTTAACAAAGTGTATTTTAGTAAAGTCTAAAACCGTAATCCTAGAAACACCCATTAAATTATAGCCTAGCAGTGGAGGCAGCTAACCTACATTTGGTTTTGACTTTAAAGTTCCCCCATCCTGAAAAGTCCAAGTTCTGCTTTTGTGCAAGGTTACCTCAGCTTTGATAGCAATGAAGAGCTTTTAACGTTTTGCTCATGACACAGTGCAACCTGGGTCAAGAAAGGAGTAATCTCTTCATTGAGCCTTCCTGCAAAGCTGAACCCAGCAGAACTCTTAATTAAAGGTTCGTATAGAAAAGGCACGGACAGTAAGATGACTGGAGTAACAGAAAGAGTATGAATTTTAACAGCACACAATTTATTTGTGGTGCTTAGAAATGCAATAGCAGTGGTTCAGGACTTCACACGAAGCTAGAAAGGCAGAGGAAGACTAGTTCAACGTAGGCTACTCCCAAGTCATTGATGTGGAGACAGCTGTAGAAAAGGTAAACAGCGTACTAAAATACAGTATTTTTAGTATTCCCAGCAGATATATGAAGATATTACTGCCATTGTACAAGGTATTAATGAAATCTCATGTTCAAAACTCCATTTATTTCTAATCTAGATGTTCAATACGGAAAAGTTCCAAACTGCTAGAACAACAGGAAAGCCTGTCTTACTAACAAGCATTAATTTTTAGTTTCTGAAACACAGTCATCTTTTTTCCATGAAAAGTTCAATCAAGTGATTCATTGGAGAACTGTTATCTGCAGCTGGAGCCATGACACCTTCAAGGGTCAAACTCCAACATCAGCTCTTAAAGCAGCGTGCCAGGGAGCAGCAGGAACTAAGCTGCTGTCTTGGGGATGGCAAGCCAGTAGCAAAGGGTGAATGTCAGGCTGCAACATCACCAGCAAGCACTTCAGTCCAATAGTTCCCCCAAACCAGCAATAATAAGCAGGCTCAGGCAGCTGTCCATAGAGCATCAGGAAAGCCTGCTGTGACAAGGCAAGTCCGAAGTTAAGCCAGGAAGCCAAGCTGGAAAAGCCAGGATCAGCAAGGGGCCTCATGCAAGGGTCTGAGCTTAAGTGCTGTTTCTTAAGCCGTAAAGGGGCTTCTCAGAGCCGTTTCTCATCACTTAGCTGATGTCACAGCAGTCTGACCCAAGGTTATGTGGTTATGCCGTAGCAGGGGTGGCCCTGAGCACAGGCAGCCCTTGGGGATGGAGGGATGGGGTCATATAGCCTGTTGGTACCCTCAGGACCCTGACATGCTGCAGCAGTCCAGAAAACACCGTGTCACCACCCTTACATCTTTTTCATGTCTCCTCTCCTTGGAATGCTAGTCTTAGCCTCTACAAGGCAAGAAGATCCAGAATTTCCCTCTGTTTGCAGCTGGAAGGCTGCATTGCTGGACTTTGGGCACCAAAACCATCAATAGACTCAGAGCCGCAGTATTATTGCTCAAGACAAGCCCTACAACCACACTGCTATGTGTCAACAACTATGCTACACCAGCACAGCATAGTCTCACCCGCCTTTGAAATACAGGAGGATCTACACCCCTACCTAGCTCATGCTGTGGCAGTCCACCGAGGACCGGTATCTCTGCCCTCAACTTGCCCAGGTGACCGTCATTCAGGTAGACATCCTGTCACCAGTCTGTCCTCTGCAAGAAGATCCCACGACTTCTGCATCTGAGTGGGAAGAATTTTGTTGACGACTGGATTACTGAGTCTCAGGTCTTTCTGTGAAGGTGGGCCTCATCCCAGTGGTCTTCTACGTGCCTGACAAGCTCTTCAGCAACTGTGCTATACCTAGACTAGAAAGTCATTTTTAGCAGAATGAGTAAATAGTTGTAGCACTACTTACACAGGAGTCTATAGTCTCCCATTGTAAGTCCAAACTCCCATTTAAGAACACAGAATCATAGCACCATTTAGATTGGAAAAGTCCTTTAAGATCATCGAGTCCAACCACAAATACGTTCACAAAAGTGTAAGTGTTCATGATATCTTTGCTTCCCAGGAAGCAGTACCACGTATTTTTTTTCCTCCCTCATTGCTTTATTCATTGTATGTTAAGTAGGAAGAGAGAGTAGGAGGAACTGGAGAGATCCTGCTGCTGGGTGGCACCTTACCCGCACGTAGCATCTTGCCTGAGACTTTGACAAAAGCTGCTGCCAAATTCAGAGACAATTTTGCATCTTGTGCTGAGTAAGCCAGTGGATCACACCAAGTTATTGCGGGGTTCGAGGATAAAGGTGTTTGCCTCAGAATGTCACAGGATGCTTCTGCTCAGCATAAAAATGTGATACAGCACACAGCCACATACTGCTCCAATTCAGGCATTAGCATTAGAGAATATCATGGAGACAAAAAAAAATGCTTTCAGATTTTATAAAACAAAGGAATGCTAACAGAGAGCACATTGTCACTATTGTGACTGAGGCTTCCAGTAAGCTGATTGAAGTTTTTTTTTGTCCTAGTCATACTGATTTTTTAACTGGAGTCCGACAGTGTGAATGTAACAAACTGTAGAAGGCCCATTCCTTCCTGCTTGCAGGGCCTTGTTTGCATGGTTTTCCAGAGATAAGAGACAAACCACAATAGCTACTTTGCGCAACAGAAGAGCATTTCTTAGCAACTCTGGCAAATGCTAGTAATCTGCAGGAGTGTGGAAACCAAGTGGCTGCTATTGCAATGGAATAGTGCAGAGCTCTCTCAGCTTTTTCATATTGCCACTTATTTCTATTGCTTAAAAAAGGAAAACAAAGTGAACTAGTTTCCTGGTATGTGGTTATTTCTCCCAGCACTTTTTCATTTGGCGTTTTAAACCTTGCAACGTAATGACTATATTGGCTAGAATTTGTAGACATTTTCTTTGAAAAAAAGTTCATCTGTGACTGGGTTGGTGAGGCACAAGAGATTTTTGGTGCTTAAAATGCTTATGTTTTCTCACAAAACTTCCATTCATGTGTTGTGAATTCCACTGGCTGCCTGATAGCCTTAAGTGTTAGACCTACAAAACATAAAATGCCCAAGTACCAAATTTAGATCCATAAAACCCGTGCTTACCTGCATCCAGAACTTGGGCCCCTCAATTCTCTTGTGCATGTCAGCTTCCTCCAACATATTTTCTGGAAGACAAAGTGTCTGTTTCTGGGCATATCAAGATCTGACTATATTTTAACAATGTTAAGCAATTTGAGGATTTATTTCAGACTGAAGTGTCAGCAGACAGCGGGGTCTTCTTACCCTGGGCTTGATGCCATCCTAACAGAAGTAATTAGATCAAATGAATAAATACCTGTCCACAATATCCAATACACAGAAAGCTAAAAGCACCTCCTAGAAGCTCAGAAATTGCCACCTGATTTGTTTATGTTGGGATGGCTAAAATGAGAAAACCCATCCAGCTTGACAGTTTTGATGAATCTTCTGCCTGAGATACCAACTCTCCCCATGCTGTGTCAGAGAAACCAGGGCTTTCAGCTGCGGGTCATGAACGTCACTCCCACCTCCAAAGTTCAGTCTATGTCCTGTTCCAGTCCAGCCCTCCATCATCTTTGTTTCTTTATAGAAATGCTCAAACTATATTAAGCACATGTAAATACTGAGATGACAGTTAAGACTGATAACAAATTTTACCCTTCAGCAAGCTAGGGCATACAATTGCATGTTTCAGTTTGTTTGGAGAGAACTCTACATATTAACAGAATGGACATCCCCATGCCACGTCTACTTTGTGTTTCTTCTCTATAATGGCTCTGTAGCGTGTGGCTTTGTTGCACTCAGTCATGTTTTCACATGTTTTCACTTTTCAATCTTTCTCTCTTCTCAAATTACAGACTTGTTTCATTCTCCATAAATCTTGGGATATTCATCAGCTGCAGAAACAGTAAGTTGAAACTGGGTCTGATTTATCCTACTGGAAGACAAGAAAAACTTCATTAAAATCAATGAAATCACACTAAGTAGCACATGAAATCCAAAAGGAATGCTGTAGAGTATTTTGTAGTAGAAAAAACCAGCTTTTTTGTGATTCTTAAAGCACACAGTACTATATTAGCAAAAGAATTTTTTATTGATATAAATGCTTCAGTCTTAGATTCATCTTAGACTTTGCTGTATTTTGTATTTTCTTCTCAGGTCTGTTCAGGATCTGAATTTGCCAGTGGAGTGTGCTGAGGCTGTTCTCCTGTCCTACTTACCAAACATCTGAAGGCAATTAAAAGTCCATCTTGGTCTGAATGCACTTGAAAAACAGGCTAAACAAAGGTGAACCACGCTCTAGCTCTTTTCTGTGATTCAGAATGCTCACGCTTCTTTACAGACATAACACTACACGTCCACACTTTCCTGTCAACGTGTTCTTCTGAACATCAGTAAAGAAATAAAAGTGTTTTGAGGTTTCTGTTCTTCCAAAATACAGCCAATGGCATAATAGGTTGGGCTTCTTTTTTATCCATTGATATAACAATATCTTTCAAAAGGAAAACAAACTACATTTTGTCATGCAATTATCCATCAAATACTTTGCTGTATTTTATATACAATGCCAAAGCCATTCTTGTGACTATTACTAATAAAAATTTCCTGACAGAGGGACCTTCCTTGAACTGAAAATTACCAGCATCTCACTCGAGAGGAGAAAAGGGAGTTGACAGAACTTTGAACTCAATGGCTTTGTTAAACTTTAAGGAACAAAGCAACATGTATTATTTCTGCCCAGACACAGAATCATTACGTAATAACTAAAAATCACTAAAATAACT
Source organism: Cariama cristata (assembly GCF_000690535.1). NCBI lineage: Eukaryota > Metazoa > Chordata > Aves > Cariamiformes > Cariamidae > Cariama > Cariama cristata. The sequence goes on from NW_009617857.1 coordinate 43,536, forward strand.
ATTCTGGATGTAGTCATTGTTGATGAAGTGATGGCGGAGAAACTGCTCGCACAAAGAAGTAAAACGTTGGTATTGGGAGCACTGAAAAGGAAAACCTCTAAGAAGCAGTTCAATACATTGTTTAAAATCCTAAAGGAAAATGAAATGCATGAATAGCGTTTTATTGCAATTATCTAGTCATCTACGATATGCCTAACACTGTGGGTATTTGAAAAAGCCAGAAGAATTAGTAGATTGACTCTCTTAGAAATCTTCTCAACTGATGCAATCTAGCTGGAAAGAATGATAAATCATATTACAGCATTTAAAATCAATAATATCTGCTATCATTATGAATTAGAAGAAAAAATGTCAACAGAAAAGCTTAATTTTATTCTTTTGGCTTCCTCCTACACTATGGGCACTCTAAATTAATGTTTTGGGTGTAGCTGAAATTTTAAGATATTTCACTGCTTTTCTGGTTTACTTTCATTGTTAAGGAAGTTTTGGTGACCACCACTAATCACAACATTGGTAACATCCTCCCTATTCACTGTCTGGTGCTAGAGTGTGTTGATGCAAATATACTTTGTTACTCTATAGCTAGAGAGAGTTGTATTTTAGGTAAAATGCAATTGAACTCTTGTGAAGTCCTGACTTTGGATAGTACAAAGACTTTTTATTCTGATGAAATGAAATATTTTTAATTAAATGAAAGATTTCACAGTTGTTCTGGTCAACATGAAAAGGAGTATTACAAAAATTGTGCATGTCCTACAAGCTAACTGTTTCTTAGGTACAAATAATAATACAAACACTAATAGAAATCTGAGAGTTACAATTAAAAAAAAAAAAGATTGCCTTGAACAACAAGAGGAGAGATGACTGGCAATACAGCACTATCTGAACATTAGAGTTGTTGAATTTCAACCAAGCTTAGAATGAAAAGAGGAAAAGAGTTTTCTATTTTCCTCCTTTCTATTATATGTCTATGTGTCAGGAAAAAAGCAAGACTCTTGAAGAATGGTTTGGAATCATATTGATATCAAATGATAAAAGAGAGAGTTTGAATGCAGTACCCTCAACTCCCCAAAAGACTGTCATTCAAACAGAAGTATATTTGGAAAGGCAATAGGGAAATTTAATTCTGTTATTTTAGATATTACTAAATTATCACCTCTCTGTCAGATGTGTAAGCCATGACCAATCTTAGTCAATGAAAATCTACAGTCAGTAACCAAACTTCTAAATAAAATAGGGTTTATGAGATATTAAAAATAACAGTTTTCTAATTAAAAAAAGATCCAATGACAAAACTCTTTCTAGATGATAAAGCAATAGGAGTATTATGGTATTAACAAAATCCTTAAGAACAGTCACATTTGTTGAACTGAGGATATTCAGTCCTTGGCATATGTAAAATGTTTAGGGGACCAAAAGCACACTCTATGGAACACCAGGTAGGTTATTAGATACTCCAATGTATGTGTGCTGATCAAATAAGTCCTTCATTTTTTAGGTAAAGCTCATCAGATATTTAGGTTTTCTTGAAGAAGGGCTTCATTTATGTACAAACTTTTCTGGTTTTTTCCAGATTATGGCAAGAAGTTAATAAAGAGTTTATCTCTTCCTAGAAGACCCCGCTTCTACCCTTAGACCTTCACAGCTTTACTGTGTTTTATGCGTAACTACTTATGTCAGTAAACAGAATGAGGGCAAACAAGAATAATACGGGCATGTAATCATTTGTTCTATTGGCATATAGCCAAGATGACAAAAGTAGCAACATTTCTGTTACAGAACAATAGCATATCAGTGCCCAAACCAGTATTAATCATAAAGATGAGAAACATAATGATAATGAAAAAGTAAAGCAACCTTAAGGAGTATTAGCTCCTCCGAGTAAATTTCCTCAGCCCAAGACAGCCGTGCCCTGGCATTGACTGGAATTGTGTTAGTCCCCGAGTTTTGGAGGGTTGTGTGCGATGTTTGTCTTCACCACTTCCAGAGCCTCAAACCACTGGAGTTTCCTGTGCTGAAGTTAGTATTCCACCTGCTCGCTCCCAGTCACAGTCAAACTGCACCGAACAACATTCATTACACTCTCTCCCTGTAATTGTCGGCATCTCCAGCATGTGAAATAGCAGGAGGCAAACGTGGGATGAAAGTACTGTAGTGCTTATTGCTTTCGTTGCCTGCTACACAGATCTTGACTGATGTGGTGATGCCTCTCTCACATGGCTTTCCTCCTTAGTACACACAAAGTACTGCTGCTACAGGATACAAAAGCCCAGCTCTCCAAGATATCCGTTCTCCTCCAGAGTAAACAAAGAGATGCAAAAAATGAGGCCAACACCTCCCTTTAGTGAAGTGAATGAAAGAGGTCTTCTTTGAGTTTTAAAAGAAGGGTGTCAGAAGTAGGAAAATGTCTCTTCATCACAAGACTGAGGTTAGTCAAGGTAAATGTAGCTTAACAATGCAAGCAAAGCCAAAGCAGTATTTTGTGGAAATTTAATAGGATTTGAGAAAAAATGGTAAGTCATTTCAGCCAAAATTGCTTGGGGCACCAGATACAACTGGAGAGGTCATGCTGATCTCGTGGGAAGGAGGTTCACTTCCTACCATAGCAGCACTGAATGTTGTATTTAAACTTACAAGAGAAAAGAGGACAAAGTAGCAAAACAGAAATCTACTTAACTGGAAGCATAAAGGAGCCAGAAGCCACCAAACAGTGGAAGAGAGGATAGGGAGGTCTGACAATCCAGCCTGAACAGTGCAACTTACGTAGTTCTGCTCTCAAAGTATCGGAAGAAACTTCCTATCTGGAAAGAGCATCCACGTGCAGTTTACAAGTGTACCTTGTTAGTTAATCTTTACAGTAATCATAGAGGAAATGGTTATTTATTTACAATTTTAATTAAGACACTTCAAAACTAGTTTTTGCAGTAACTTGGAGACCTAGCTCCTCTTTCCTTCTCACTTATGCAATAATTTTTCCTTATGCAATCTTCAATATAAATATGCTGTTGCTTCTACTTCCTCACAGTGTGTGCCTGCATTGTTAACAATGATTTAGCATAGGTCTACTGAGATGAAAAAATAATGCTGATTATTCTTTTTGTTTCTTTATAATTATGTTTACGGTTTACATCACCTCTTAAAGAGAGCGTTCACATTAATAATTTGTATTACACATCTTGCACAGGAAGCTGAGGGGAAATCCTTTTTTTAAACTTGTGACATCATTTCACAGAACTAAAAGAATATCTTTCATTACTATAATATGATAAAAACTGTAATAAATTTTGTTCATGAGGAAAAACACATAGAGGGCCAGTTCAGGGAACAGAATCTTCTTGTGGAAGACTCCAGGGAGTTGCTGGGGGATGATGAATTGTGGTTTGTTTTTTTTTCTTGAAACACATAAAGGGAAAGGACTGAAAAATATTGTCAGGCAAATACACTATTTTTTGCCATAGGTTTAATATACAGATAATTAAAAGGAAAGCATATACCAAAGTTTTCATTACTTGAGAAAAATATAAAAGGAAGTATTGCAAAATGAGACTATTGTCCATCCTTGTGGAAAGATAAAGGACACACTACCTCAGGAAGATTAAAAATAAGAACATTAACGTCATGACTAATAACAAAAAGCTATTTTTTCATCTATTAGATTAAAATAAGAAGAATTTTCATATTCATAAGCTAGAAGAAGCAATTTTTCATGCATTACTTCTAAATAGAAAAAGGCAATTTCAGTATCCTTCAGTCTTTTGCCAGTAACTGAATTTGTCATACTTTGTGAAAGACAGCTCACTGAAGACAGTTTAAAATAATTTTTAAAGTAGCGGCACACCGAACAGGGCATTTAACCCATTAATAGCTGACAGATAGGAGAGATTCAAGTGAAATACATATTTTAACTCCTGGTTATGAATTTTATTTTATAAAACTGATGTCAATAGATTTTTGTTCTGAACACATAGTCTCGCTGGTACTTTCTCTGAAGACTTCTTTCCATGTTACTATTAAAAAAACCCCAAACCACCACGAAAAACCTCAAACAATCTGGAAGTTGATTTCAATTATCTGTGTCAAGGAGTGTAAACATCTCTGCCTTGCCACTATAAGACACTAGTTTAACTCTCAGATTACAGACCCATCATAATCTCTTCCTTCCCTGATATAAGAATGAAAGAGCTCATCACACTGTCTTTGTTGCCTTTACTGTGCCCTGCGTAATGTGATGCTCGCTGAGACTATGAAAGAACTCCTAATACCAGCATCACTAAGACTTTGCCCATTTCTTCCAAATTTCATCCTTATTGTGACCCCATGGACTACTGTAAGTGCTGAAATTTTTTTTTTCAGTCCAGTATTATATAAAGTGGAGTGGTAGCAGGTGAATGTCAGAGTTCAATACCCTCTGACTAGGTATTCCACGTAAGGAGGGTTTAAAGTTTAATAGCAAATTTACTTATTTGATGTAATTGTCATTGCATGGGATTTTGATTTAGTAGAGTGATGCAGCAGCATACTGAAATCACAACACAAGCACAACACAGGTATTGCAGTATGCAGTTGAATCACCATGCAAACATGATGCCCATTACCAGTCTCTATATGCTCACCATCATGACGCTGGGTATGCCCAGTCTTTGGGAAGGAAGATGAGGCTTGAAGCCAGGTCAAGCCCATTGCTCTCTTCAAAGTTCATTTTACCAGCTGGCCAGTTTTTAAACTTGACAGTAGGTTGTGCCACATACACACTTTCTCTCCCCATGCTGCTCTGGGTAGCTCAGAAAGACTTTACTCCTCACTAATTATCTCAGGGAAAGCTGTTTATACAACCTGATGACTTATGGGTATAGCTGTATATCTGAAACAAAGGTTACTCTCCAATCCCCCTAAAAGTGCAGCTTTCTTTACAATAATTGGTGGTCGTTCTTTACATTCTTCCCTGAGCTCATTATTTTTGCCCTTGTCTGAGTCTTCCTCTACTGGGGGCAGGGGGGAGGTCGGTCACAGTGAAACAGTGTCAACGTGGTACAAATGCAAAGGTTCTTGACCGCTGGACTCCATCTCACATCTCTCTAATTAGTAGATACTCATGTTCTGAATGACTTTTTCCTCTCTCTCACCTAGTATGTTCTGTCTTGTCTTTTTCTGAATTTGGCTGAAATTGGGATTTTGGAGATGCAGAGTTAAGACCATGCTTTTCCCCATCTTGATAACTGTGTTCACAGAAAATTTAATTCATAGTCATGGGGTAGTACAGCTGAATAATATTTAAATACATCTTTTTTTCCTTCCTGTATGTTCTACATTTTTGTTGCTAACTTCAAAACAAAAGTCATCAGTATGTTTCTTTAGGACCTGCTTAAAATTAAAACCAAAATGCAAAATACAAACTGATGAGAGGTGAACAGGACTTTTTCTGTATTAAAGTGTTTCCTTTGGAGAGATGACTATAGATCTAACATAGAATCACAGAATCATAGAATCATTATGGTTGGAAGAGACCTCAAAGATCATGAGCTCTTCTATCTTAAATTGATTAGCAAGTTACAAATCTTTTATTCCACTACTGAACCATATTATAAACATACCTATTAGGTCTCAGTGAAATGCCCAGAATAGTTTTACTTGAAGAGTTGTGGCCAAATACACTTAAGTGGCTGTGTTCACATTTGGACACACGCTGTCTGAGAGCGTTAAGAGACCTTATCTACAATGGTGTTCTCAAGTACCCCTTTCCTCTGCTATAGCTATTCTTCAGATATTTAGAAAGGAGCACTTACCTTTGCATATTCTATCCTGTGCAAGTTCTACTATCAGCTTGGGATTTCCTGGAAGCCAAGAAATGTATTCCAGATTTCAAAATTACAATATCCTTGGTTTAAGATGAGAAGTTCAGAGCTAAGGATTTCAAGTGACAAAACATTACTTTTTGAGTTTTGTTTAGGTCATATTTCAGCCCAACCTTAACACCTGGGATTTTCATTTGCAAACGTACATTTAAATACCTGCTGTGCAAGCTCAGTCAGAAACTTAAACAACCGAGACAAATTAAGATTGCCATTGTTTCCATCCCCAAGTCATAATCATAGAATCACAAGATAATTCAGGTTCAAAGGGACCTTGGCAGATCTCAAGTCCAATACCCTGCTCAAAGCCAGTTCAGCTAAAGATCAGACGGGAATAGTCCAACCAACTGTTGAAAACCTCTAAGGATGGAGACTGCACGGCCTCCCTGGGCAACCCGTTGCCATGCTTGGCTGTCCTCACAGCTTTTCCAGCCTGAAACTCCTGATTCCATTTAAGCTGTTGTGCCTTGTCCTCCTGCTACACATGGCTGTGAAGAATCTAGCTCCATCCTTTTTATAACCTCCCCATAGGTACTGGCAGGCTGCTATTAAGCCTCCCTGAAGATGTCTCCTCTCCAGGCTGAAAAAGACCCTTTACCTCAGCTCTCCTCATAGGGCTGCCAGCCAGAAATGGAAAATGGGGTTCCAGCTCTTCCCCTTGTTCAGATTAATGCTTTCAGTCAGGCCACCTGTAGTCAAAAAAACTGAACTTCAACTGTTACAGCTGTGAAAACAAGCATGGTGGTCAAGTATTTGTCTAACTTCACTGAAAAAATTGGTGAGGAGTCGTGACAATTGTTTACACATACACTCTAGAAAATACTATCAAAGAAGCAGTAGAATTACTGAAGGCAAATAATTATATCACAACAAATGGCATAGTCATGAATAAATTTATGCTGGAAACCTTACCTGTTTTAACACAGAACTTAGTAAAGTTTTGGAGAATTTTATAAATAAATGTGGAAAACAAGTTTGTGACAACAGTCCTATAAAGTCACTCATTGATATCACTTACAAAAGTATGCAGAGTTCTCTGAAAGTGGTTTCATCATTTTTTCCACTGAAGTTTTTAAAGACATGCTTATGCAAGATATATTTCTTACGTTTTTGCAAAGACATCTTATTTTTGGATTTATGAACTCTTTGGCACCATGTCTAGATATTTGAAATAATTTGTTTACAGGAAATACAATTCAATGCACTGAAAGGGTTGTTCTGAGCTCAGTTTACCAATTTATGCAGTTGCTTAACTACCAATCTCTCAAAATTTGATACTATAAACCAAGCAGTCAGAAAGTATATAAAGAAGACAGATGATGATACTCTGGACCACATGCAAAAAGTGAAAAATTGCAAGATCATATTTTGAAATAAAAATCTCTACTAGTTTATAACAGAGAAACTTTAAAAAAAAAAATCTCTTGGTTTTAATCCCTCATACATATTGATTGATGTACATCAATGTAGTGCACCAAGTAACTAGCTGTTTATCAGTATGGAAAGTAATTTAAATGATACCTTCAGGCACGGACTATTAAAAATGTCTACTGCCGAACTGTAGAGAAAAGTAACTTTTTTTTTTTTTACTTTGGTGACGTTTTTTCTTTCCTTTGATGACTCCTAAAATAGTCTGACAGACTCTTTTCTTTATGTTTCATAAATAATATATTTTTTAAATACCTTAGCAGCTCTATCATCACAATCCCTGGTGAACAGCACTCCGTCTTGTCCTCACCTGCGCTTCTCAAACACGTTAGCGTACAAGAACATACCGGAAACTTTCAGCAGCTGTAACAGAACTTGGCCGTCAGGTACATTTGGCTTCCTCCATTACATTGCCATTATCTTCTGCTACTTTAATCTATTTCTGTAAGAAAATCTTAAATCTTGAAAGTTTGTAACAGCTTGTGAAATAAAATATGAGTGTTTACCACAAATTAAGAGAAGGCATTCGTTGTCTCTGCTTCCAACAGCAATTAGGAACGATAGGATTCAAACCCAACTGTTGTTACATCTGGGTTTGTATCAAGGGAAATTTGAAACACTGAAGACAGTGTTTGATTTTGCATTTATTCAAGGGGATCAAACAACTCCTGGACACCAGAAACCTCTTTCAGTTTCATAACAATGGGAAACAAATGGTGGTCTTTGAGCTATTACACTGGACTAGCTAAACAAAATACAGGGAATTGGAAACAGTCCTTTACCAAACCGCTTTAGCTAGAGATAGAGATAGGCTTAGGGTAGGAAAGGAGAACCTGGTTTCAAACAAGAATGCTAAACTGATTGGGACAGTTTCTATACTATACAAATTACTGTGATATTATTGACATAGTCAAATCTGTTAAGTTTATCAGTAGAGATTTTGGTCTCTCATTTCATATAATGAGCAGCATAGTTTATTCAAGTTTTAAAGCCTGTCCAATTGCCAAAGCTTTCTAATACAAGAATAAGACGCTGTCAAAACTGACAACTGACTTGGACTCTGATGGACATTGTAAGAGATCATGCACAACACACGACAGCTTTCATTGTCAAGGGCACCTCACTATCGTCAGGGATTCAATTCTTATCTTTAATGTTAACGGTTTGGCAAGGAGAGGGCAAAGTAAGCGTGTAATCCACTTACACTGAGCAGACTGGATAGGGAGCTGCTTACCTGTGCTACTGGAGCGCATGCTTCTTGGTTTAGGCTTATACGTTTATACAAGTTCTAGATTAGAGGTTTTTGGCTCCAGAGGCTAGGCGTAAGAACAGACATCTGTCTATACTCTTAATTACTCTGTGCCTAATTAATAGATGAGCTTTTCTTTGTAGCAGCCAAAGGAAACTTCTCCAATTAGTTAAGCTCTTCTAAAAAGTTTTCTTTCCGCAATACATCTTTTTTTAAAAAAAAAATTATATACAATAATAGCCAGATAAACTTCCTCCTACTTTGCTTTCAAACAAAGTCTGTGTTACATGCCACTTCAGTGTGGCTACATTGGAGCATTCACCAAAATCAGGACTGTTTAAAATTTATGGGGTTTATTCTCCTTTTGTCAAGCATTTTCTACATACAGAACATTCACGTGGTGTAAGTTACAGAAGAGAAATGCATGAGACAGACTACTGCAAATAAGTGAGTAACAGACAGTTTACATGATTCTTGTTTGTTCACAACGGAGAAAAGTTGTTAAAAAGGAAAACAGATTCAGTAGCTAGAAATGTAAGCAGACTCTTATCTTAGTTAAATCTACCTACCAGGAGGTTTGCTCAAGCTAGAGAGAGATCTACTGTACCACACAGGGCAGGATGCTAAATGCTCACAAGATTACAATGCTAGAAAATTCCAGATTTCTAAGCAATTTTAATTTTACACAATCTAAATTGCAGTAAAATTTTGTTTAAAAAAAAAGATTTTTTTTTTTTCTGATTGCCTTCAGTAAATGGAGGTCAGTTTAAGAGTTTATAAGCATTCTTTAGCAAAAACATAATAAAAATAAAAATACTCCCAAACTTTTAAGTCATTACTCTAAGTCTGGATAGTTGTTTACTGCTGGCTTTCTGATCCTACTAACTTGTTATTCTACTTCCGAGAATCTTATTTTTCCCATTTACATGTTCAACCATTGTTAATATTAGAATTCTAAGTAAACAAACTATAAAAAATACAAAGTTTCTGTTGTTTGGTTTTTTTTTTTCACTAATCCAATTGGATGCATGGAATAGAAAACCTGTTGAGCTAACCAAACGGTTTAACAAATACGGATCAATGGTACAACGCATAAGCAAAAATGTTACCTACTGGTTCTAGACTTCAGTTCTTTGCATTTTCAGTTTCTTAAAATGCTTTTTGTTTGTTTTTAAAGAACTGTTTCCTCAATGATATAAGTGAAGCTTTGTGATGCCAGGTCTCTAGAACATGGTTTACTCTGAAAGGACAAGTGCAATATTTCTCTTTAGTAGAACTGAAACTTCTTGTTGATGAAATCCTGTGAGAGCTGAAAAACCTAACATCTATTTTTTTTTCCCTAAAAAAAGGTTAAGTTTCTGCAAGCAGCTCTCTCAACTAAGACTCACCATAAAAATAAACTCCTCAAATTGCAGTGATCAGAAAACACCGCAAATATAATGTCTCCTTGTTTTCTCTCCAGGTATGTTCCACAAGTTGAGACTAGAAATTTGATACCAACAGTTTCTTTCCAATGACAAGTAAACCTGCAGCCATAGTGGGAATAAATACACAATTTCTATGCTTTACCCTTCATGTGAGACTTTCGCTTCAAGGCACAAAAAGATTAAACAGTCGACTGGACAGAATAGGACATAACATTTTGGATTAAGGAGTCAAAGGTTGTACAACAGCTCTTATTTTGTGTCTGAAGCAAACCAAACGAAAATTTGAATCATATTTCAGTCTTCCATTTACAAATGTAAAGTATCATATTAAATTTCTTGAAGTTTTTTGTTGTTTTTTTTTCCCTACTTCCTTTAAAATGATGTATGATATTTATCATCAATGTCAATATTTAGTAATTTCAGTCAAACACCACAATCTCAGCTGATAATTAATAAGCAGTATCATTATCAAATAGCCATTGTTTTAGTAACTTTTATGTGGAAGTTGATTCAAATTGTGTTCAAGTCAAAGAAGTAACAGGTATAGAAGGGTCTAAATTTAAAATCAAAACCGTGTAAATTTGAAGAATAGTGTAATTTAAGTGCAATGTACCGTAAAACTATTAATTTGGTAAATATCTAACACAGATCATTACGCTTCTCCCACCCAAATTACTGTGTTGCCTCTCTCAACTTCAGTGATTTCACAATTTAACTTATTGAGCCGTCCATCCAGGATAAAGAGAGATTCCTTGGAAGGGGTCATGAGATACTGACCAAAAAGGCCACTGTCTTTTATAAGACGGTTCTTACTGTTCCAAGGCCATTCGCCTGCCTTGACAGGCTCCTTCAGACTCTTCACCATCTTAACCTTGCCAGAGGAGAGCTCCATGAAGAGAACATCAGTTTGCGTGCTGGAGCTACAGTAGACATTGTATTGATGAGCTTCAGTGAACGATGGCTGAAAAGCTACGTCAGATATGTGCAAATTAGTGTGAATGTCAAATGCATCCTGTATTTCTCCTCTCATTGTTATGAACTGGATCCTCATGAGACCTTTTGCATCATCAATGCTGACAAGGTAGTGTCCATCTGGAGAGATATGTGGCGTGCCTGTTACGTCGGCATTGTATCCAATCACAGAATCAGTAACGCTATCCACTATAAGCTGCGGTAGGACAGCCCCAGTGGTATCAGGCTTACAGCAAATAAAAAAATATCCTCCAAGATGTGTATAAGCCAGTGACTGAGGAATGCAATTATAATCCTTTAAACTAATTGTCTTGACGTACGACATAGTTTCCAGATCAATCTTCTGGAGCACAGGCTCATCCTTATGAAGAATAAATCCAAACCTAGAAGGAAAAGCACAAAATCAAAGAAAGTCAGAGCTTCTGTGTGCATTATGTACAAATGGGGAAAGCCATTATAAACGAAGTAGATGAGTTCATATGCGCAGCAGTGTATTGCTATATACATCAGCATCAGATGTTTCAGACACTAAGCAATTTATAATATTTTTAGTGTTCTTGTAATTATAATTTAGACTGCATCAAATAAAATCTCTAAAAAACATTTACCTGATTAATGGGAAAAGTGTTCCTTTCCTACTGACATAGGGGAAAAGGTAAACATTACTCTGAGCATATCTATTCAGTTATAATCTTTAGAAAAGCCAGAAAGGAAAAAAAGATTCAGTATCAATAGATAGTACATCCCACATATTTTAATTCACTTCATATACTTCTTTTGACTTTCTTGGGAACATCAACTTAGCCTAGTGCTCATTGTTATTCAGATAATTATCTGAATCTTCCTCATTTTAATTCAGTAGAAATGAATACCGTAAAAGGATTTAGGTTTATGCCTCCCAACTACCCAAGCCCCATATTTCTTAGAATTTAAATGACCTTTTATGCTTTTCCATACATCAAGGAATTTTCACTGAACGTGAATAATATGTTTAAACTTTAAAATCCTAGAGCTGAATGTTTATAACATTTTTAATATAAACTATATGACTATTCTCTAATGGTAACGTATAAGTTCTGACTGCACAACCATTTGTATATATGCAAAAAATATCACTCTAAATATTATGGAGTCATGTGAAAGTATATTAGTTTTGCTTATAATCTAAGTAGCTTTCATAGCACTTTTCCTAAACAGCAGATTTCTTTTGACATATTTCTTAACATAACATTTTCCTCTGAATCTTTGATCCTAAGAATGAAGCTGCGTGCTGATATATAATCTAAAAATACCTTTCACATCCTGCTGATACAAAGCACTATGACAGCCAGAATGTTCCAACAATTGAGTTGATAACAGAACAAAATCACACTATACTTTGCAACCCCAATATATTTACTGATCAGTGAACCACCAAAGTAACAGGGAAAAAGGTTTCAGGACATTATTGAGTCAGCTCCTCCGACATAAGACAAGGTGAATTATAATTGCACTTCCTACTGAATCGATGTAAGAACATTTTTAATTTTAGCCCCACCTTCCAAAACCCTCGCATACTGCTTCTGTATCATAGGACTATAAAATTATTTCGATTGGAAGAGACCTCTGGATTTCATTTGGTCCAGTCCCACCCAAAGAAGGGTCAGTGTGAATCAGACTGCCCACGACTATGAGTTGACCAGCTCAGGTTGATCCTTTCTGTCTTTGATTATTCAGCCACTTATAAATATATGTAATCTGAATTAAGTTGTCTTGGTTAAAAAACAGGTGAGTGAGCCTTTACGAAAATTATGTCAAGATAACTTGACAATTACTGCTACTTTTCTATTCACAAGGTCTGTTGTTCTGTCATAGAGGAAGACTAGGATCATCATGCAGAATTTGATTTTTAGCTGTTTTGGCCATCTAATATTATCCTTCTTAATCTCTTGGGCAGGCATAAAGTTGTTGATTCCTGATTCCATTATTACGTTGTAAGCATTTTTGGTCTTGAGAAACAAATTTGTACTTTATTACGTACAGAATCATCCTGTAAGAGAAGAGGTTAAATAGCAAGCAACATTCTGACTTTTCAAATATTTATGGAATACCTCAGTGTTAAATAACCAACACTACACATGTGAGCAGCGGTTAAAAAAGGAAAATAGAATCAGGTTATTAATTGTCTTTTACATAACAGCCTCCAATGTAAAGCAACAATCAGCAACCTGTCCAAGAGCATTCACAACATTCTGGACAATGACTTAAACATATCTTCTGTTTAATCTTTACTCCTGCTAACCAGTAACGAAAAAACCCAGTGCATCTTAAAAGGACTTTTTTCTGGATGAGAACTGACTGCGGGCTAGACATTGTTGTCACTGCTGGTTTCATTAACATGAAATGCAAAACAAAACTGAAATATCTAGATTGCTAAATCGAGCACTAAAAAATCAGAAAACGTAAAAGCAACAAAAAAAACCCCAGAAACTTATGTTAGAGTTAATATTATACACAACAAACTCAGCCAAACTTCTTGACCTGCGTGTGTATCATCAATCTTCAGCCCTATTTCTAATACAATTAGGTTCATGTAATTCCACGCAGACTCCTCACTCTTCATCCCTACCCTACTCCGTTGGCCACATCTGAGGAGCAGAGGCTGTAACGGGGCGGGGGGGTGGGGTGGTGGTGTTTAATGTGATGTAGATGGGTGGGTGAGTGGAGGATAAAACCACGCTCCTCCAAAGGGAAGCGTACGGTGAACTCAGCAGAATTAGAATTAGCATGTACAGGTGGCAGGTTCAACAATATAGAGAAGGTATCAAAAATATAGAGAAGGTATGTGAAGAAAAGTGGACCTACTGCTGTGCAAGAAGATGGCTGGTACATGCAAGAGAGAGAAGGGTATTTTTACAGGTAGAAACTGGAAG